>NC_053028.1:115643535-115661852 GCF_003073215.2 Triticum urartu
TCCGAGAACCAAGATTTATCCCTCAACTACGAGGGGAGGTAAGGAATTGCCATCTAGCTCTGCACTTGATTCACCTTCTGTTTTGAGTAAGCTTGCGACACCTAAACCTGATTCGGTTATTAATTCTGATATGTCGCATGTTATTGATGATGCCACTTCTGCTATGCATGATACTTATGATGAAACTACTTCTATGCTTGATACTACTGTGCCACTTGGTGAATTTCTTGATGAACAACTTGCTAGGGCTAGAGAGAATGAAATTATTGAAACTGATAATATTGATGAAAGTGATGATGAGGATTCTCCCTAGATATGAATTGCCTATTGTTCCTGAGGGTTATGTTATGGATGAAGAAACTGCTAGAGACTTTCTTGCCTGCAATGATAGAAGTGATCTTAATTAAGAAACTATTAGCTAAGGTGAAAGAAAAATCTCTGAATGCTAGAATGAAATATGATCCTGCTTATGCTACTTCACCTATCTTTATTACTGATAAGGATTATGATTTCTCTGTCGATCCTGAGTTAATTACTTTGGTTGAATCTGATCCATTCTACGGCTATGAATCTGAAACTGTTGTGGCACATCTTACTAAATTAAATGATATAGCTACCCTGTTTACTAATGATGAGAAAACTCTCTACTATTATATCCTTAAATTATTTCCGTTCTCATTAAAGGGTGATGCTAAGATATGGTTTAATTCTCTTGATCCTGGTTGTGTGCGTAGTCCCCAGGATATGATTTACTATTTCTCTGCGAAATATTTCCCCGCTCATAAGAAACAAGCTGCTTTAAGGGAAATATATAATTTTGTGCAAATTGAAGAAGAGAGTCTTCCACAAGCTTGGGGGAGGCTTCTCAAATTACTTAATGCTTTGCCTGATCATCCTCTCAAGAAAAATAAAATACTTGATATCTTTTATAATGGACTAACCGATGCTTCCAGAGATTACCTGGATAGTTGTGTTGCTTGTGTTTTCAGGGAAAGAACTGTTGATCAAGCTGAATTGCTATTGAATAATATGTTGATTAATGAAAATAATTGGACACTTCCTGAACCAACTCCTAAGCCAACTCCAAAGAACAGGGGTATTCTATTTCTCAGTCCTGAAGATATGAAAGAGGCAAAGAAATCTATGAAAGAAAAAGGTATAAAAGCCGAAGATGTTAAGAATTTACCTCCTGTTGAAGAAATACATTGTCTTAATTTGCTGCCCATTGAAGAAATACATGGTCTTGATAATCCGACACAGGTAGTGAAGGTAAATTCTCTCTATAGATATGATAAAGCTGAAATCCCTCCTGCTAAGTTTGCTAGCCAATGTTTGGATGAATTTGATAACTTTATTGTTAAACAAGAAAATTTCAATGCTTATGTTGGTAGACAATTGAAACATAATGCTTATATGATTGAACACTTGAGTGATTATATGGCTAGTGTTAAAGGTGAACTTAAACTTATTAGTAAACATGCTTCTATGGTTACCACTCAAGTAGAACAAGTGCTTAAGGCTTAGAATGATTTGCTAAGTGAATTAAATAATAAGAAGAATGACAATGCTGTTAGAGTTATGACTAGAGGAGGTAAAATGACTCAGGAACCTTTGTATCCTGAGGGCCATCCTAAGAGAATTGAGCAAGATTCTCAGAGAACTAATGTAGATGCACCTAGTCCTTCTAAGAGGAAGAAAAAGAAAAATGATAGGACTTTGGATGCTTCTAGTGAACCTGTTGTTGATACACCTGAGAATCCCAATGATATTTCTACTTCTGATGCAGAAACACAACCTGGTAATCAACATGAACCTAGTGATAATGTTAATGATGATGTTCATGTTGATGCTCAACCTAGCAATAATAATGATGTAGAAATTGAACCTGCTGTTGATCTTGATAACCCACAATCAAAGAATCAACGTTATGATAAGAAAGACTTTGTTGCTAGGAAGCACGGTAAAGAAAGAGAACCATGGGTTCAAAAACCCATGCCCTTTCCTCCTAAACCATCCAAGAAAAAGGATGATGAGGATTTTGAGCGCTTTGCTGAAATGATTAGACCTATCTTTTTGCGTATGCATTTGACTGACATGCTTAAAATGAATCCTTATGCTAAATATATGAAGGAAATTGTTACTAATAAAAGAAAGATACCGGAAGCTGAAATTTCCACCATGCTTGCTAATTATACTTTTAAGGGTGGAATACCAAAGAAACTTGGAGATCCAGGAGTACCAACTATACCATGCTCCATTAAAAGAAACTATGTTAAAACTGCTTTATGTGATCTTGGAGCCGGTGTTAGTGTTATGCCTCTCTCTTTATATCGTAGACTTGATTTGAATAAGTTAACACCTACTGAAATATCTTTGCAAATGGCTGATAAATCAACTGCTATACCTGTCGGTATTTGTGAGGATGTGCCTGTTGTGGTTGCAAACGTTACTATTTTAACGGACTTTGTTATTCTTGATATTCCGGAGGACGATAGTATGGGTATTATTCTTGGAAGACCCTTTTTGAATACTGCAGGGGCTATTATTGATTGCACCAAAGGCAATGTCACTTTTCATGTCAATGGTAATGAGCATATGGTACACTTTCCGAGGAAACAACCTCAAGTCCGCAATATCAATTCTATTGGAAAAATTTCAACAGTTACTATTGGAGGTTTTGAATTTCCTCTTACTATTGTGAAAAAGAAATATGATATTCTTATTGTTGGGGACATGCATATCCCCGTTGAGGTAACCTAGTGGTATTCGAAAATTCTCCGGTTTCATGTTATTCGAAATGAGTTTGTTAACAAGACCTGATCAACCTTGTTAGTGGATTCCTTTTGATGAGCATGAGATGGATGAAGTTAGAAGGCACAACTCTCTGTACCCTCTTTTTACTTTCTGTTATTTATATTAAATAAAGAAAAAAAATAGTATTTTTCTGTCTATTTTCTGAATTATCAATGCAATAAAAATACCCCAAAAATAGAAGTTCTCCAAATGCCCTGAAAATTAAATATGATTTTTCTAGAATATTTGAGAATATCTGGCACTGAGAACACAACAGGGGGAGCAAGCACCTGGCCACGAGGGTGGAGGGCGCGCCCCTACCTCGTGGGCCCATGGTGGCTCCCCTCCACTTATTCCAGCTACCACACACTCCTTCTTCCTCCCCAAAAAATCACTAGCCAGCTCAAACCCGAGTCCAAGCTCATCTTGCTGCCATTTTCGATCTCTTTGCTCAAAGCTCCTTTCACAAAACTGCTTTAGGGGATTGTTCTTTGGTTTGTGACTCCTCCAATGGTCCAATTAGTTTTTGTTCTAGTGCTTTATGCATTGCAAATTTTTGCTGCTTAGGTGACCCTGTTCTTGAGCTTGCATGTCAAATTTATATGGTCAAAAGTAGTTTTAATGCATGATATATCCTCTAGGCACTTGTAGGAGTAATTGCTATCAATTTTGTTGAGTTTGGTTCACTTTTATTTTGAGTTACTAAAAATTTCAGAAATTTTTCAGAGGAAGAAATATGTTTAGGAAAATGTACCAAGGTGGTTCTTCAAGGAAGCAAGGACCCAGACCCGCAATACGTGATGCGGATGAGGAACCACCAAGAGAAGCTCAAGTGCGGCCTTGTGAATGGCCGTCAGAGGACTTCATGATTCGAGCAGGAATCAAGGAGGAATTTGAAGCATATGTGCGTAATGCTGATTTTAAGAGCTTCGAGGCAGATAAGTGCCACCAATACGATCACCTAACTGATTCCTTTGTGAGAATGTTCAAATTTTCATCTTCACGTAATTCTCACACTGTCCTGTTTGATCTTTATGATAAATCCTATACAATGGACTTAGAAGATTTTACCACTGCTTGTAAACTTCCATAGTGGGGTGATGTTAGTGAAGCTCGCAAATCTGAATTTAGAGATTTTCTTGCTAGTATAACTGTGGGGGAATCTAGAGATGTAACACAAGCCACCATAGGGAGCATTCATTTTCCTGCTATACATTATTTTGCTCTCTTCGTAGGAAGGTGCATAAACAGTAAAGATGAAGCATGTCACATGTGTGTACCTGATCTCAGAGTTCTCAGGAGCGCTGTTTTAGGAGATAAACAATACAACTTGGGGGCTATTGTTGCACGTAGGTTGCATAATAATTGTATTCATGGAGATTTCTTTGGTGGAATTTATGCAACTCATAAAGCTAACTTTCTTGAGATACCCATACGTGGATATGATATTGAGTTGCCTCCTACTTATTTAGATTATGATGCTATGGTTCGCCATCAGGTTGTTGAGAGGAACGATCAGTTCCTCCAGTACCGACTAATCTTTGACAGACGACGCACCTATCACGTCGCTCTCCCTGTGTAGCGACCTGACCTCAAACAGTCAAGTCTCTGTGCTTTAGTGTCATCCTTGGATCGATAATGCTGACACACACAGTACTCGAAGGATTTATAACAGAGGAGCAATCACACACTTATTATATCGAATGTCTCAAAAGAGAACTTATTACAATAATATGGCTTAAGGCCATCTAATGCGATAACATCGGAAGGCTTGGAAGATAAGTGAGTCCATCAACTCCAATGGCATAGCTGAGCTGCACGGCAATGACCTAACGAACCTTAATCCTCGTCTGAAAAGTCTGCAACATAATACGTTGCAGCCCGAGAACGGGTCAGCACATGGAATATGCTGGCAATGTAACACAGTAGGACAAGAATAGAATAATGCTATCACTACATGCATATTTGGCTGGTGGAAAGCTCTATGGTTATAATTTTTGCGAAAAGCCAATTTTTTCCTACAACAAAGGATATATTTTAATTTAACTATCATGGTGGTTGAACAAATATTGAGAAGGTAACCCCAACTCAATCCCAGTTGAAGTACTTAACAACCCAACAATATTAATTAAGAGTGATGAGATACATGTGATAACCCAAGTACTAGATACTCAAGATTGTCCATAACCGGGGACACAGCTAACCATGATTAGATTGTACACTCTGCAGAGGTTTGGGCACTTTTCCCCACAAGACTCGATCACCTCCGTTGGATTTCTCGCACTACATGGTGTTTGAGAAACGGATGACCGAGACACAGTCTTTCAGAAACATTAACTCTCTACTCCGGGTAGACCATACCAAACCTACAAAACCCACTACCTGCTGATCCACCTCTTCAAGAGCTTCACGTAACTTACTAAACTATGCTGGGATCTATCGTTAGACCTTCTCCTGATATAACATGTCCAAGGAATCCGACTTCCTTCAACCAAAATTCGCATTTGCTGAACTTAGCATACAACTGGTGTTCCCTGAGTTTCTCGAGCACCAATCGCAAATACTCCTTGTGCTCCTCTTCATTCTTCGAGTATACCATAATATCATCAATAAACACCACAACAAACTTGTCCGAATACTCCATGAATACCTTGTTCATCATGCTCATAAAATAGGCAAGGGCGTTAGTCGGTCCAAATGACATGACCATATATTCGTATAGTCCATACCGCGTGGTGAACGCCGTCTTTGGTATATCCTTCTCTCAAATCTTCAACTGATGGTATCCTGATCGTAAATCAATCTTCGAAAACACTTTAGCTCCTTGTAGCTGATCAAACAGATCATTGATCATCGGCAGTGGGTACTTATTCTTGATCGTCACTTCATTCAAAGCCCGATAATCAACAACCATCCTTAGGGATTTATCCTTCTTCTCCACCAAAAGTACTGGGGCTCCCCAAGGTGACTAGCTTCTTCGAATGTAACCTTTCTCTAATAACTGCTTGATCTGTTTCTTCATTTCCTCTAGATCATTTGCGGGCATCCGATAGGGTCTCTTGGATATTGGCCCTGTACCTGGCAATAGCTCTATCAAAAACTCAATGTCTCTATCCGGTGGCATGCCTGGTAACTCCTCTGGAAAAACATCCGGAAAATCCTTCACTACAGGCACTTCCTCTTGAACAACTCCCGTGAGGGCACTCACTTGGATCCTCCTAGGCACATGCCTAGATACATACTTAATCCTTTTTCCCCCCGGGGGGGGGGGGTGAGATAAATCGACTTACTAGCACAATCAATGCTTCCTCCATACTTTGACATCCAGTCCATACCTAATATCACATCCAATCCTTGTGACTCCAAGATAATTAGGTCGGACGGAAAAACATGTGTACCAATGGTTAGAGGTATCTGGTTGCACCATCGGCTAGCCATGTACTCTGCTCCAGGTGAACTCACTAGGAGAGGGGTCCCAAGGGTTTGGGTTGGTAGTTTAAACTTATCCACAAATCCCCTTGATATGTATGAATGCGATGCACCAGTATCGAAAAGAACAAGAGCGGTAAATGACTTAACCAAAAACTTACCTATTACCGCGTCCGACTGCTCTTCAACCTCCTCCACGTTAACGTGGTTCACTTGTCCTTTGCTGACTGGATTAGGCTTCTTTCCAGCGCTCCCATTCCTATTTCCATTCCTTCCTTCAGGGCAATCATTGGCATAGTGCCCTGTCTTCCCGCACTTAAAGCAAGTAACTTGACTTAGGTCTCTTTTGGCGGGTGTGGCTGGGTTGGAGCGGTTCTGATTGTTGTTAGCTCTGTTCCCATTTCCATTCTTAGCACCATTGTGATTATGCGATCCTCCTCCAGTGTGGTTGTGACCTCCATGGTTATGAACAAGTCCTCCCGAGTTCGGGGTTAGGCGAGGTTTCTACTGAGCTCCTGAGTTATACTTCCCTTGTCCGTACTTCCTCTTACGGCTCTCAATCTGCTGCCGCTTCCCTTCAATCATAAGGGCCTTATCTACCAATTCCTAGTAGTTGTTGAAGGTTGCTACCATCAACTGCATGCTCATCTCATCATTCAGCCCTTCCATAAACTTCTCTTGCTTCGCGGCATCTGTGGCCACATCATCAGGGGCATAGCGAGATAACTTGCTAAACTCATCCACGTACTGAGTCATAGTACGGTTCCCCTGGCATATGTTGCGGAACTCCCGCTTCTTCATCTGCATAGCTCCAGTTGAGACATGAGCTGTGCGGAAAGCTTGCTGAAATTGGTCCCATGTCACCGTGGCTATGGGGTAGGTGACAGTGTAATTCTCCCATCATGATGTTGCTGGTCCATCCAACTGATGTGCGGCAAAACGGACCTTCTCAGCATCAGTGCATCCTACAGTGGTTAAATCCCTTCCAATCCTGCGGAGCCAATCATTTGCAACTATAGGCTCGGGGCTACTGGAAAACACCGGCGGTTGTAACCTTAGAAAGCGGGCTAGGTTGTCCACTGCTGGCGGGTTGTTGTTGTTGTTGTTGCCCTAGTTCTGAACTAGCAATTGCATCAAAGTATTCTGCTGCTGGATCAACTGGGTGAGCTCCGGCGGGAAAGCAAATCCGGGGTCACGTCCTGGAGGCATCTGATGGGTTTTAGATGGAAGATATCAGAATAGAAAAGGGGGTCTAATGAGAAAGCACTACCCATATGCACATGAGACAAACATAATCATTTCACTCAATCAATCAAGCAAGGGCATACAAGCGGTCTAGAACTATCGCAAAAGTGCTCAACTACTACTAGATACATGGGGGAATACTAATGATATATGGTGGTCATCTAGAAATTTTGATCGGTGGAAGACCCCATGATGTCTGCTCCAGCTTCGTCTTCAAAGTCATCCTCACTAGGGCCGGAATCGGTGTCGTCGATGATGATGTAGTTGTCCCGGCAAGTGGAATCGTCTTCTTCTACTCCTGGTACTGGTCCTCCCATGAATACTCCGATCTTCTTAACTAGGTCGTCATTCTTCTCCATTAGTGTCTTGATTTCCTCCTCATATCCATCACGTGTAAACTTGAGTTCTTCCTCCAGCTCGATTATCCTAGTCTTCGCCTTCTTCAAGTCCATCATGTCTGCGCACATCTGGTTCTCCTGACATCGAATGTGCTGGTTTAACTCCTGGATGAAAGCTGCAATGGATCTATCCTTCTTGGTGCTGATTACTTCCCATTGCTCGTCTCGATGCCCACATATCTGATAGATAGTGTCTTTGAGTTCCCTGTCGTAGACTTCTCCAATGCGTCCCATGGTGATGTGAGCTGCCATACTCTTTCCTAAACTCCAATTTGGTGCATCGAAGGAAAACACTATGGGTTTAGTTACTGGCATGGAGGTCCTTCCTGGAACTTGTACTTGAATCATCCAGCGCTCCTCCTCTGGTAAGGTGGCGTTGTATGTCTCGGTGAAGCTTGGTATTCCAATGTTCAAGTACCTAGTGACTTCCTTCAGGTGGCGTCCAAATGGTGTGTCTTCATCCGGTTGTGCAAACTTGTTCCTTGCATCCGCCATCCTAAAGAGTAGAAAATGGAGAGGAGTCAGAAATGAGAAGAGAAGTGTGACCTATGGTTTAGCATAGTGGTAGTGTCCTACACTCAGCGTGTGCTCTGATACCATCTTGTAGCGACCTGACCTCAAACAGTCAAGTCTCTGTGCTTCAGTGTCATCCCTGGATCGGTAATGCTGACACACACAGTACTCGAAGGAATTATAACAGAGTAGCAATCACACACTTATTACATCGAATGTCTCAAAAGAGAACTTATTACAATAATATGGCTTAAGGCCATCTAATGCGATAACAACGGAAGGCTTGGAAGATAAGTGAGTCCATCAACTCCAACGGCATAGCTGAGCTGCACGGCAACGACCTAACAAACCTTACTCCTCGTATGAAAAGTATGCAACACAATACGTTGCAGCCCGAGAACGGGTCAGCACATGGAATATGCTGGCAATGTAACACAGTAGGACAAGAACAGAATAATGCTATCACTACATGCATATTTGGCTGGTGGAAAGCTCTATGGTTATAATTTTTTGTGAAAAGCCATTTTTTCCCTGCAACAAAGGAATAGATTTTAATTTAACTATCATGCTAGTTGAACAAATATTGAGAAGGTAACCCCAACTCAATCCCAATTAAAGTAATTAACAACCCAACAATATTAATTAAGAGTGATGAGATACATGTGATAACCCAAGTACTAGATACTCAAGATTGTCCATAACCGGGGACACATCTAACCATGATTAGATTGTACACTCTGCAAAGGTTTGCGCACTTTTCCCCACAAGACTCGGTCGCCTCCGTTGGATTTCTCGCACTACATGGTGTTTGAGAAACGGATGACCGAGACACAGTCTTTCAGAAACATTAACTCTCTACTCCGGGTAGACCATAGCAAACCTACAAAACCCACTACATGGTGATCCACCTCTTCAAGAGCTTCACGTAACTTACTCAACTATGCTAGAGCCCATAATAGCTTGTGGCTGCACACGGAAGTTTCTAGCATGAATCATCTCAGTTCCCTTTGAGCCTGGGTGGCGGTCCATAGGAAGATCACACGGATACCTCGGGATTTCCAAAAAAAACAGACAACACTGGGTTCCCCAGGTGCCTCAATCCACCCAGATGTTAATTCAAGTTGCCACCTTAAGTTGAACCATTAATTAATAACCTCACATCTATCATGGATTTCACTCAAACCCAAACCACATCTACGAGCATAGCATAGCACAGCAATATGAGCAACGCGTAGAAGTAACTCCCAAGGGTTTTATAATAACAGGGTAATAGGTTCTACCTCAACAACTACTTCCCAACCCACAAGTTAATGACGTCCTAATCACGCAATGTTTGAGGATTGGAACTAATGCATAAAACTGGGTATGAAAAGAGTATGATCAATGTGTTACTTGCCTTGCTGACGATCCGCGAAACCTAGAGACTCATAGTAACACGCTTCGCACTCCGGGTGTTCTATCGCAAATAAACAATAACATACATAAGCAACAAGCAAAGATGCACAAGAAAAACTCAAATACGAGGGGTTGACCAGAAAGTTCAACTTAAGAACTCCGGTACGCAAAAAGAATCAAATCAAACGGAGCAACGAAACTCAAACGGCGAAAGAAACAAGATCCGTTTACTAATCTGAACTAAGGTCAAATTTTATAGTAGCAAAAACTTGTGCAAGTTGGTTAAACATAAAGAGGGTCTCGAGACGAAGATCAAGGCGCTTGAATCGCCTGATTCCGACTAACGAGCGAAAAGATAAACAGAATCTAAGATCGGATCAGAAATCACGATCGAGAAAAATTACAGATAAATCCGATAAAAAAAGAAAACTGATGAACAGTCTAACGAATGAGCGTTCGTTAGCTGTGACTAACGGGAGAAAGCCGTTCGTTAAAACGAATGTACGGACGAACGTCCGCTAAATAGAAGAACCGACGAACCGATCTAAAAAAACAAACTAGGGTTTCTAAAAAACCCAAATGGTTTTAAAAAACCGGCGGCTCGGGTCCGGCGCGGTACGTCCGGTGAGGGGCTCCGGCGAGGCGGGGTTGGGCGGCGGGGCGGCGGTCGCGGGGCGCCGGGGCTCGGCGGCGGCGGCGGCTCCAGGCAGCTGTGGGCAGCGCAGGCGGCAGTGGTGGTGTGGTGGTGGTGGTGGGGTGGTGCGTATATAAAGGGGAGGGGGTGGGGCGACTTGGAGGAGGGGGCAAGGCGCGGCGGAGGCGGAGTCCGGCTCGGCGGTTGCGGCGCTCGCGCGCGGGAAGGCGGCGGCCGCTTGGGCCGGCGGCCCGGCTGGGTTCGGCCCAGTCGGCTGGAGATTTTTTTTAAACAATTTCGCCGACAGAAATAATATCCTAGAAAATAAAATAAAAATCTAAAAATGCCAAAACAATTTTTCACTGTCTAAATAAAATATTTAGAACGAGATGAACATTTTCTTGGCCCTAAAATGCAATTTTGAAAACGTCTAATTTTTATAATGCAAATAAAATCCAAATAAAATCAAAATAAATGATTTTAATATTTTTCCTCCAATATTTCAATTATTTTGGAGAAGTCATATTATCTCCTCTCTTATATTTTAATACGAAATATTTTTTGGAGAGAAAAATTATTAAAATCAAAATCCTCGTTTCATTATTTAACAAGAATCAAATATGAAAACCTGGAAATCCCAACTCTCTCCCAGGGTCCTTGAGTTGCTTAGGATTTCAAGGATTGCGAAAACGAAAATGCAATAAAATATGATATGCATGCATGACCTATGTATAACATTCCAAATTGAAAATTTGGGATTTTACAAACCTACCCCCCTTAATATGAATCTCGCCCTCGAGATTCGGGTTGGCTAGAAAAGATTCGGGTTGCTAGAAAATAGGTTGCGGGTGGTCTTGCGTAGATCATCCTCTCGTTCCCAGGTGCTTCATCCTCCGTATGGTGGCTCCACTGAACTTTGCCAAAACTTGATAACCTTGCTCGGTGACTCGGGCTAGCAAACTCAAGAATCTTACTGGCTTCTCCTCATAAGTTCAAAGCACTGTTCCAACTGACGCTCCAGGGTACTGTATCTCTTAACGGTATATCGGCCATCTCAGACTGTTCAACTTTGAAACGTGAAAACACATCGTGAACTCCAGACAACTCAGGTAATTCCACCTGTAGGCACTTCCACCCATCCTTTCCAAAACACGATACGGTCCTACAAATTCTCGGGGCTTAACTTTCCCTTAACTGCAAAGATTTCACTCCTCACAAGGGTGATTACTCGCAGATATGCTCTATCTCCATTTTTATAGTTACCCTCCTTGCGTTTTCGAGTCTGCGTAACTCTTCTGCCTGACTGAGAAAATCTTCAGTCTATCACAAATTAGTTTAACCTTCTCCCGACTTCTGATCAGTCTGGTGTCCAAACAACTGCCCGGTCTCCTACCTCATCACATCAACGCGTTCGCCACCTGCGTCCAATACAGGCTTCAAACGTGTCCATCTTTCAAACTGCTTGGTAGCTATTGTTGTATGAAAACTCTGCGTAAGGCAAATTTGCATCCCAGCTAGATCCATAATCTAGCGCACCTCTCAACATGTCCTCCAAATCTGATTGACTCTCTCAGTCTGTTCCATCCTTCTGCGGGCATGAAACTATACTGAACTCCAATCTTGTTCCCAAAGTTTGTGTAATTGATGCCAAAACTTTGAAGTAAACTGGGTTCCTCTATCTGATACGATGGTCCTCGAACTCCATGTAGACATACAATCCTGGACATATATATCTTGGCCAACTTCGCGCTTGTATACGTGGTTTTCACTGGGATAAAGTGAGACACTTTGGTCAAGCGATCAACTACTACCCATATAGAATCATATCCTGCTTTGGTTCTAGGCAATCCGGTGATAAAATCCATGCCAAGTTTATCTCACTTCCATCCGGGTATCGACATAGGCTGTAATAGTCCTACTGGCTTCTGATGCTCTGCCTTTATTCTTTGGCAAACATCACATACTGCTACATACTCGGCAATATCCTTCTTCATACCAGTCCACCAGAAACGTTCCTTCAAATCCAAATACATCTTGGTGTTTCCGGGGTGTATCGAGTATGGTGAGTCATGAGCCTCCTGAAGTATTAACTTCCTGATCTCTGGGTTATTGGGTACATAAACTCGGTCCTCAAACCATAAGGTATCGTGCTCATCCTCACGAAAACCTTTGGCATCCTCACGAAAACCTTTGGCCTTTCCTTTGCTCATCTTCTCCTTTATCTCAGCAATCTCTTTGTCATCCTTCTGAGCTTCTCGAATCTTGCCCAACAATGTAGACTGAACCTCCATTGTTGCAACCAAACCTCTTGGAACAATCACCAATTGAAGTTCCATGATATCCTCTCCTAACTCCTTTGGCAATCCCTTACTTTCAAGGATATTGGCATAACTCTTCCGGCTCAAAGCGTCTGCTGCAACATTGCCCTTTCCTGGATGATAGTGTAGCTTCATGTTGTAATCCTTTATAAGCTCCAACCATCTCCTCTGTCTAAGGTTCGGCTCCTTCTGTGTGAAAATGTATTTTAAACTCTTATGATCCATGTACACATCACAACGGTTTCCAATAAGGTAATGTCTCCAAGTCTTCAATGCATGCACTACGGCTGGTAGCTCCAAATCATGCGTGGCATAGTTCAACTCATGAGGTTTTAGTTGTCGTGAGGCATACAAAACAACTCTTCCATCCTGCATAAGCACACATTCAAGTCCTAAGCGGGAGGCGTCGCAATATACTTGGAACTCCATATGTATATCTGGCTGTGTTAGCACTGGGGCTGTAGTCAAACGTTTCTTCAACTCCTGGAAACTTGCCTTGCAATCATCTGTCCATTTGAACTTAGTATCCTTCTTCAATAGTTCAGTCATTGGCTTTGCAATCTTGGAAAAATTCTCAATGAACCTCCGGTAGTATCCTGCGAGTCCAAGGAAACTGCGGATCTCGCTAACTGAAGTGGGTGCCAACCATTCAGTGACTGACTGAACCTTGCTGGGATCTACTGTTATACCTTCTCCTGATATAACATGTCCAAGGAATCCGACTTCCTTCAACCAAAATTCGCATTTGTTGAACTTAGCATACAACTGGTGTTCCCTGAGTTTCTCGAGCACCAATCATAAATGCTCCTTGTGCTCCTGTTCATTCTTCGAGTATACCATAATATCATCAATAAACACCACAACAAACTTGTCCAAATACTCCATGAACACCTTGTTCATCATGCTCATAAAATAGGCAGGGGTGTTAGTCAGTCCAAACGACATGACCATATATTCGTATAGTCCATACCGCGTGGTGAATGCCGTCTTTGGTATATCCTTCTCTCGAATCTTCAACTGATGGGATCCCGATCGTAAATCAATCTTCGAAAACACTTTAGCTCCTTGCAGCTGATCAAACAGATCATTGATCATCGGCAGTGGGTACTTATTCTTGATCATCACTTCATTCAAAGCCCGATAATCAACAACCATCCTTAGGGATTTATCCTTCTTCTCCACCAAAAGTACTGGGGCTCCCCAAGGTGACGAGCTTCTTCAAATGTAACCTTTCTCTAATAACTCCTTGATCTGTTTCTTAATTTCCTCTAGATCATTTGCGGGCATCCGATAGGGTCTCTTGGATATTGGCCCTGTACCTGGCAATAGCTCTATCAAAAACTATATGTCTCTATCCGGTGGCATGCCTGGTAACTCCTCTGGAAAAACATCCGGAAAATCCTTCACTACAGGCACTTCCTCCTGAACAACTCCCGTGAGGGCATTCACTTGGCTCCTCCTAGGCACATGCCTAGATACATACTTAATCCTTTTTCCCTCCGGGGTGGTGAGATAAATCGACTTACTAGGACAATCAATGCTTCCTCCATACTTTGACATCCAGTCCATACCTAATATCACATCCAATCCTTGTGACTCCAAGATAATTAGATCGGACGGAAAAACGTGTACCAATGGTTAGAGGTATCTGGTTGCACCATCGGCTAGCCATGTACTCTGCTCCAGGTGAACTCACTAGGAGAGGGGTCCTAAGGGTTTGGGTTGGTAGTTTAAACTTATCCATGAATCCCCTTGATATGTATGAATGTGATGCACCAGTATCGAAAATAACAAGAGCGGTAAATGACTTAACCAAAAACTTACCTATTACCGCGTCCGGCTGCTCTTCAACCTCCTCCACGTTAACGTGGTTCACTTGTCCTTTGTTGACTGGATTAGGCTTCTTTCCAGCGCTCCCATTCCCGTTTCCATTCCTTCCTTCAGGGCAATCATTGGCATAGTGCCCTGTCTTCCCGCACTTAAGGCAAGTAACTTGACTTAGATCTCTTTTGGCGGGTGTGGCTGGGTTGGAGCGGTTCTGATTGTTGTTAGCTCCGTTCCCATTTCCATTCTTAGCACCATTGTGATTATGCGATCCTCCTCCAGTGTGGTTGTGACCTCCATGGTTATGAACAAGTCCTCCCAAGTTCGGGGTTAGGCAAGGTTTCTGCTGAGCTCCTGAGTTATACTTCCCTTGTCTGTACTTCCTCTTACGGCTCTCAATCTGCTGCCGCTTCCCTTCAATCATAAGGGCCTTATCTACCAACTCCTGGTAGTTGTTGAAGGTTGCTACCATCAACTGCATGCTCATCTCATCATTCAGCCCTTCCATTAACTTCTCTTGCTTCGCGGCATCTGTGGCCACATCATCAAGGGCATAGCGAGATAACTTGCTAAACTCATCCACGTACTGAGTCACAGTACGGTTCCCCTGGTGTAAGTTACGGAACTCCCGCTTCTTCATCTGCATAGCTCCAGTTGAGACATGAGCTGTGCGGAAAGCTTGCTGAAATTGGTCCCATGTCACCGTGGCTATGGGGTAGGTGACAGTGTAATTCTCCCACCATGATGCTGCTGGTCCATCCAACTGATGTGCGGCAAAACGCACCTTCTCAGCATCAGTGCATCCTACAGTGGTTAACTCCCGTCCAATCCTGCGGAGCCAATCATTTGCAACTATAGGCTCGGGGCTACTGGAAAACACCGGCGGTTGTAACCTTAGAAAGCGGGCTAGGTTGTCCACTGCTGGTGGGTTGTTGTTGTTGTTGTTGTTCCCCTGGTTCTGAACTAGCAATTGCATCAAAGTATTCTACTGCTGGATCAACTGGGTGAGCTCCGGCGGGAAAGCAAATCCAGGGTCACGTCCCGGAGGCATCTGATGGGTTTTAGATGGAAGAGATCAGAATAGAAAAGGGGGTCTAATGAGAAAGCACTACCCATATGCACATGAGAAAAACACAATCATTTCACTCAATCAATCAAGCAAGGGCATACAAGTGGTCTAGAACTATCGCAAAAGTGCTCAACTACTACTAAATACATGGGGGAATACTAATGATATATGGTGGTCATCTAGAAATTTTGATCGATGGAAGACTCCATGATGTCTGCTCCAGCTTCGTCTTCAAAGTCATCCTCACTAGGGTCGGAATCGGTGTCGTCGATGATGATGTAGTTGTCCGGGCAAGTGGAATCGTCGTCTTCTACTACCGGTGCTGGTCCCCCCATGAATACTCCGATCTTCTCAACTAGGTCGTCATTCTTCTCCAGTAGTGTCTTTATTTCCTCCTCATATCCATCGCGTGTAAACTTGAGTTCTTCCTCCAGCTCGATGATCCTAGTCTTTGCCTTCTTCAAGTCCATCATGTCTGCGCACATCTGGTTCTCCTGACATCGAATGTGCTGGTTTAACTCCTGGATGAAAGATGCAATGGATCTATCCTTCTTGGTGCTGATTACTTCCCATTGCTCGTCTCGGCGCCCACATATCTGATAGATAGTGTCTTTGAGTTCCCTGTTGTAGACTTCTCCAATGCGTCCCATGGTGATGTGAGCTGCCATACTCTTTCCTAAACTCCAGGTTGGTGCATCGAAGGAAAACTCTATGGGTTTAGTGACTGGCGTGAAGGTCCTTCCTGGAACTTGAACTTGAATCATCCAGCACTCCTCCTCTGGCAAGGTGGTGTTGTATGTCCCAGTGAAGCTTGGTATTCCAATGTTCAAGTACCTAGTGACTTCCTTCATGTGGCATCCAAATGGTGTGTCTTCATCCGGTTGTGCAAACTTGTTCCTTGCATCCGCCATCCTAAAGAGTAGAAAATGGAGAGGAGTCAGAAATGAGAAGAGAAGTGTGACCTATGGTTTAGCTTAGTGGTCGTGTCCTACACTCAGCGTGTGCTGTGATACCATCTTGTAGCGACCTGACCTCAAACAGTCAAGTCTCTGTGCTTTAGTGTCATCCCTGGATCGATAATGCTGACACACAAAATACTCGAAGGATTTATAACAGAGTAGCAATCACACACTTATTACATCGAATGTCTCAAAAGAGAACTTATTAAAATAATATGGCTTAAGGCCATCTAATGCGATAACAACGGAAGGCTTGGAAGATAAGTGAGTCCATCAACTCCAACGGCATAGCCGAGCTGCACGGCAACGACCTAACGAACCTTACTCCTCGTCTGAAAAGTCTGCAACATAATACGTTGTAGCCCGAGTACGGGTCAGCACATGGAATATGCTGGCAATGTAACACAGTAGGACAAGAATAGAATAATGCTATCACTACATGCATATTTGGCTGGTAGAAAGCTCTATGGTTATAATTTTTGCGAAAAGCCAATTTTTCCCTACAACAAAGGAATATATTTTAATTTAACTATCATGGTGGTTGAACAAATATTGAGAAGGTAACCCCAACTCAATCCCAGTTGAAGTACTTAACAACCCAACAATATTAATTAAGAGTGATGAGATACATGTGATAACCCAAGTACTAGATACTCAAGATTGTCCATAACCGGGGACACGGCTAACCATGATTAGATTGTACACTCTGCAGAGGTTTGGGCACTTTTCCCCACAAGACTCGATCACCTCCGTTGGATTTCTCGCACTACATGGTGTTTGAGAAACGGATGACCGAGACACAGTCTTTCAGAAACATTAACTCTCTACTCCGGGTAGACCATACCAAATCTACAAAACCCACTACCTGCTGATCCACCTCTTCAAGAGCTTCAAGTAACTTACTCAACTATGCTAGAGCCCAGAATAGCTTGTGGCTGCACATGGAAGTTTCTAGCATGGATCATCTCTGTTCCCTTTGAGCCTGGGTGGCGGTCCATAGGAAGATCACATGGATACCCTGGGATTTCCAAAAAAAAACCCAGACAACACTAGGTTCCCCAGGTGCCTCAATCCACCCAGATGTTAATTTAAGTTGCCACCTTAAGTTGAACCATTAATTAATAACCTCACATCTATCATGGATTTCACTCAAACCCAAACCACTTCTACGAGCATAGCATAGCATAGCAATATAAGCAACGCGTAGAAGTAACTCCCAAGGGTTTGATAGTACTAGGGTAATAGGTTCTACCTCAACAACTACTTCCCAACCCACAAGTTAATGACGTCCTAATCATGCAATGTTTGAGGATTGGAACTAATGCATAAAAACTGGGTATGAAAAGAGTATGATCAATGTGTTACTTGCCTTGCTGACGATCCACGAAACCTAGAGACTCGTAGTAACACGCTTCGCACTCCGGGTGTTCTATCGCAAACAAATAATAGCATACATAAGCAACAAGCAAAGATGCACAAGAAAAACTCAAATACGAGGTGTTGACCAGAAAGTTCAACTTACACTAGTAGAAAAAGGGCCTTTAGTCCCGGTTCATAAGGGGCCTTTAGTCCCGGTTCTGGAACCGGGACTAAAGGGTCGGTACTAAAGCCTCCCCTTTAGTCCTGGTTCTAACTGGAACCGGGACTAAAGGCCCTCCACGTGGCCGCTGCCTGGAGGTCCACCTTTAGTCCTGGTTGGTAACACCAACCGGTACTAAAGGAAATTTTATGTTTTTTTTG
>NC_053028.1:115662852-115693382 GCF_003073215.2 Triticum urartu
CCATGACATCAGTTGTGGTGGAGGGCCCGAGCGAAAGGTGGGGGCATCTACCCACTTGGCACTTCGGGGAGCCGTGACGTAAAACCACTCCCGTTGCCACAATCCGGATACCTCTGGAAAGGAACCCTTTGGCCATGGAGCGCCAGCAATTTTGCTTATTAGAGCACCTCCGCACGCGGATACTGCCCCTCGACCATCTTCGGCTTCACATCGAAGGTCTTGAGCCACAGGCCGAAGTGAGGGGTAATGCGGAGGAAGGCCTCACAAACGACAATAAATGACGAGATGTGAAGAAGGGAATCTGGGGCCATATCGTGAAAATCCAGCCCGTAATAGAACATGAGACCCCTGACAAAGGGATCCAGAGCGAGGCCTAGTCCTCGGAGGAAGTGGGAGACGAACACAATGCTCTCGTTGGGTTCGGGAGTAGGGACGACCTGCCCTCGGGCGGGTAGCCTATGCGAAATTTCATCGATCAGATATCTGGCCTCCCTCAACTTCTTGATGTCCTGCTTCGTGACGGAGGAAGACATCCACTGGCCTTGAAGGCTAGATTCGGACATGATTGAAGGTCCGAAGCACCTGGCATTGGCTTTGGGTGTTAGAACTCGAGGCGGGGGAGGGATTCAATTGAGCACGGGAGGGAAAAAAGTAAAAGTCCTGTCCCTTTATAAAGAGGGTGAATATCAAGCGTCCTCCTCGTGGCTGTTTGGGACTTGCCTAAGATCTAGGAGTCCTAGGCACGGTTGGGTTACCCACGTTCGTATTGATGATAATCCCGTAGTAAGGAGAACACGATCTCTGCTTTGACAAGACGTGTCAAGAAACTGCCTCGCGTTATGTGCGGGGCTGGTTAAAGAAAAACAGTTCAAATAATTATCGGGCCGTGGCGTGATGTCATGCTGCCAAAACGTGTCAGCAGATTAGATTTGTGGTAATATTATTCTCTCTACGGTGGTATGTGGAACTTATTTTGCAGGGTCGGACACTATCCTTGTATTCAAATTCTTCAGTGGTGTATTCGGAGGAGGAACCCGCCTTGCAATGCCGAAGACAACACTGTGCGCCGGACTCATCGTCATTGAAGCCTGGTTTAGGGGCTACTGAGGGAGTCCTGGATTAGGGGGTCTCCGGACAGCCGGACTATATCCTCTGGCCGGACTATTGGACTATGAAGATACAAGATTGAAGACTTCGTCTCGTGTCCGGATGGGACTCTTCTTGGCGTGGAAGGCAAGCTAGGCAATACGGATATGTATATCTCCTCCTTTGTAACCGACCTTGTGTAACCCTAGCCCCCTCCGGTGTCTATATAAACTGGAGGGTTTTAGTCCGTAGGACAACATACAATCATACCATAGGCTAGCTTCTAGGGTTTAGCCTCTCCGATCTCGTGGTAGATCAACTCTTGTACTACTCATATTATCAAGAATAATCAAGCAGGACATAGGGTTTTACCTCCATCAAGAGGGCCCGAACCTGGGTAAAACATCGTGTCCCCTGCCTCCTGTTACCATCCGCCTTAGACGCACAGTTCGGGACCCCCTACCCGAGATCCGCCGGTTTTGACACCGACAGTGAGTGTGTGTTTTTCCCATCCAGGCGGAAGTTATGTGCACACAAGAAGAGAACGATTCGATGTGGCATTAGGGCCAAGGGTAACTACGTATGGAGACATAGGAGACCTTAAACGTGCATGTGCGAGAGGTATACATGTATACGTGGGATATGTGTGTGCGCGCGTGCATGATCGAGATAAAAGAAAGAAGACATAAGTCATAAGATCAACGACTTGGGAGAGATGGACCGGTATGACAATATGCATGCATGTGAGAGTGCAGGGAAGAAGGCCCGATAATTGAGCATGTGTTTTTGTCTTTAAGAGATATTGGCGTGGGTTCGAGCACACATCTGTGGCGAGTAGAGGGAGCGAGACACAACGATTGTGCAAAAGAGATCAACATATAAATGCATGTATGGAGAGAGATATATAGTGTGGGTGATAGGAAGCAAGAGTGCGTGCAAGAAAGAAATGTTGATGGATAAACTACAGATAGATACAGAGATAGAAATGCTAGCTAGAGGGACATCAGCTAGTTTGAGTGTTGGAGATGACCGCCGGGTGGTTCAGAGGGTGAAGTTATGTGTGTGTGACAGAAAGATAAAAAGAGGGCACATGACTGCATCTATAGAGAGAAAACATATATAGTGTGCATGATAGGAAGCAAGAGTGAGGGTGAGAAAGAAGGTTGATGGAGAAACAGATAAATAGAAAGATAAAGATGCTAGCTAGTGCGCGCTAGAGATAGGAGTCGAGTGGATCAGAAGGCTGAGTTATGTGTGTGGGTGTGAGAGAGATAGAGAGAGGGTGCATGTGAGTCACATACAAACAAATATCAGAGAGAAATGAGATCCCGAGAGACGGAGTTTTGTGTCTGCGAGAGAGAAAGATATTTCACAACGAGAGTGATAGCTAGAGAGACATATGAGGGAACGCAAGATATCTCTAGGGAGAGAGAGTGTGTGTGCGACATACAAGAGAATGGTGGAGAGATATGAGACCCTGGGAGACAGAGTTTGTGTTTGTGTGTGAGAAAGAGATATTTAAGAGGAAGAGTCGTAGCTTCTCATACCTAAGGAGAGAAAGACATATCTGTGTGAGAGGGGGTGTGCGAGTGGCACACAGGGGAATAGTAGAGAGAAATGAGACCCCGGGAGACGAAGTTTGTGTTTGTGTGAGAGAAAGAGATTTCACATGGAGAATCATAGTTAGAGACACATAGCAGGGAGCGAGATATACTTAGAGAGAGAGATAGAGTGATGAAGGTCGAGGGAGAGAGTACTGTCAGTGTGTTACGAAGATAAAAGATCATTGTCGACATACAAGTAGCACGAGAGATACCCGAGAGACGATGAGAGATACTCCTATATAATCATGAGTGGTAGCTATATGAGACGAATATCTGGTTTAAAGGGGATTCAAATATTTAAACTGGAGATCACGACATCGATAATATCATAACGCAAATTGGTGTATCAAACATGCATATTCATTTGAATTTGGAAACGCGTGTAATGTTATATAGTTTGTCAATAATAGTGTTCCATAGATTCTTTAATTAGAGATAATGCATGGTTTATATGCAATTAATGTCTAAACGGGATTACACTATATGTTGTGTGTGTGAAACACATTATACATGTTTGAGAAGTAAAAAAACCCGCAAGAAACACACATTAATTGGAGACAGTTAGCGAGGAATGCATACATTGGATTTCAACAAAAGGTGGTTTCAAATATTTGAAAATCCAAATTAAGATGTATACAACCTTATGAATCTGAGATCATGCCATTTGTAAACCATATTTATGTATAAAGGGTGTTGTGAATACGTTCGACTACATCAACCGCGTTAACCTAATGCTTCCGCTTTCGGTCTACGAGGGTACGTGGACACACTCTCCCCCTCTCGTTGCTATGCCTCTCCTAGATAGATCTTGTGCGATCATAGGAAAATATTTGAAATTGCATGCTACGTTCCCCAACACCAGGGCATGCAGTAGGCACCCGAGGGCATGTGTGTGGGTGCGGGTGGACGCGCGAGCATGTGCGTGTGTGGCCTGAACGTGGTCGGGACATGCATGGAACGAGCTCATCGAACTCTCAGCCATGGTGGCCCAGCTCTATCTTGAGCGGACTCGTGGTTATGGAAATGGGGAAGAAAGGGGTAAGATGTAAGCTTATTGCGGGGAGCTTGATGGCAAGGTCCGGGAAGCCGGGGAGGTATGAGGCGGTGGCGACGTAGCTCGGGGCGGCTGCCAGAGGTTGGGCTAGTTCGGGAGAGTGGCTGAGGAAGAGAGACTTGAGATTCTTATCCAACTACTTTGTGGCATCATCGCGGAGTCGGGGAAGAGGTCTGGGGTGCCAAATATCGACGGGCGGTGACAAATCCGAGCGTTGCCTCCGACAACCGAGGGCCAGTCGCATCGGGCGGCACCCACGGCTATGTAGCATCGTGCGTCTACAGTCGGGCGAGGGAGAGGCGAAGGGAGGAAAATGAGAGAGAAGCAAACACTGGTTGGGCAGCAAGTCGCAGATGAGGCCCTCCAATGGCTGGGCGAAACCGACGCGAGGTCACCATTGCAAGAAGCGCGATGATGATGCAAATGTCTCATGGTCATGTTAGTTTTTCTACAACATCCTGGTTTGGTTATGAAGGAAATATGCCCTAGAGGCAATAATAAAGTTGTTATTTTATATTTCCTTATATCATGATAAATGTTTATTATTCATGCTAGAATTGTATTAACCAGAAACTTGATACATGTGTGGATACATAGACAAAACATCGTGTCCCTAGTAAGCCTCTACTAGACTAGCTCGTTAATCAAAGATGGTTAAGTTTCCTAACCATATATATGTGTTGTCATTTGATGAACGGAATCACATCATTAGGAGAATGATGTGATGGACAAGACCCATTCGTTAGCTTAGCATAATGATCATTAAGTTTTATTGCTATTGCTTTCTTCATGACTTATACATATTCCTCTGACTATGAGATTATGCAACTCCCGAATACCGTAGGAACACCTTGTGTGCTATCAAACATCACAACGTAAGTAGGTGATTATAAAGATGCTCTACAGGTGTCTCCAAAGGTGTTTATTGGGTTGACATAGATCAAGATTAGGATTTGTCACTCCGAGTATCGGAGAGGTATCTCTAGGCCCTCTCGGTAATGCACATCACTATAAGCCTTGCAAGCAATGTAACTAATGAGTTAGTTGTGGGATGATGCGTTATAGAACGAGTAAAGAGACTTGCCGATAACGAGATTGAACTAGGTATGATGATACCGACGATCGAATCTCGGGCAAGTAACATACCGATGACAAAGGGAATAACATATGTTGTTATTGCGGTTTGACCGATAAAGATCTTCGTAGAATATGTAGGAACCAATATGAGCATCCAGGTTCTGCTATTGGTTATTGACCGGAGATGTGTCTCGGCCATGTCTACATAGTTCTCGAACCCGTAGCGTCCGCATGCTTAACGTTTGATGATGATTTGTATTTATGAGTTATGGGTTTTGGTGACCGAAGTTTGTTTGGAGTCCCAGATGAGATCACGGACATGACGAGGAGTCTTGAAATGGTTGAGAGGTAAAGATTGATATATTGGAAGGTAGCATTCGGACACCGGAAGGGTTCCGGAGTGTATCGGGTACATAGCGGAGTACCGGAGGGGTTACCGGAACCCCCCGGGGGAAGATATGGGCCATATGGGCCATAGGAGGGAGGCTAACCAACCCACAAGGGGCCAGTGCACCCCCCACAAGGGAGGAGGCTGAATTGGTTTAGGGAAGGCCCCCCTTTCCTTCTCCTACTCCCTCTCCTTCCCCCTTTTCCACCTCCATGAGAAGGAAAAGAAGGGGGGGCGAATCCTACTAGGACTAGGAGTCCTAGCAGGACTCCCCCCTTGGAGCGCCCCCTCTAGGTCGGCCGCCTCCTCCTCCCCTCTGATACGTCTCCAATGTATCTATATTTTTTTATTGTTCCATGCTGTTATATTATCAACCTTGGATGTTTTATATGCATTTATATGCTATTTTATATGATTTTTGGGACTGACCTATTAACCTAGAGCCCAGTGCCAGTTTCTGTTTTTTCCTTGTTTTAGAGTATCGCAGAAAAGGAAAATCAAACGGAGTGCAATTGACCTGAAACTTCACGGAACTTAATTTTGGAATGGAAGCAATCCAGAAGACTTGGACTGTACGTAAGGGAAGCAACGAGGAAGGCATGAGGCAGGGGGTGCACCCACCCCACTGGGCGCGCCCTCCACCCTTGTGGGCCCCTCGTGGCTCCCCTGATGTATTTCTTCCGCCTATATATATCCATATACCCTAAAACTATCGAAGACGAGAATAGATCGGGAGTTCCGCCGCTAGAAGCCTCCATAGCCACCAAAAACCAATCTAGACCCGTTCCGGCACCCTGCCGGAGGGGGAATCCCTCTCCGGTGGCCATCTTCATCATCTCGGCACTCTCCATGACGAGGAGGGAGTAGTTCTCCCTCGAGGCTGAGGGTATGTACCAGTAGCTATGTGTTTGATCTCTCTCTCTCTCTCGTGTTCTTGAGGTGGTTGATACGTCCATTTTGCATCATGCTTTTATATCGATATTTTTTGCATTATGGGCTGTTATTTCACATTATGTCACAATACTTATGGCTATTCTCTCTTATTTTACAAGGTTTACATAAGGAGGGAGAATGCCGGCAGCTGGAATTCTGGGCTGGAAAAGGAGCAAATATTATAGACCTATTCTTCACAACTCCAAAAGTCCTGAAACTCCACGGAATACCTTATAATAAATAATGAAAAATCCTCGCCAAAGATAAAGACCAGGGGGCCCACACCCTTCTCACGAGGGTGGGGGCGCCCCCCTACCTCGTGGGCCCCCTGGTGGCTCTCCGGTGACCATCTTCTCCTATATGAACTCTTTCGTCGGAAAAAAAATAAGAAGCAACCTTTCGGGACGAAACTGCGTCACCACGAGGCGGAACCTTGGCGGATCCAAACTAGAGCTCCGGCAGAGCTGTTCTGCCGGGGAAACTTCCCTCCCGGAGTGGGAAATCATCGCCATCGTCATCACCAACGATCCTCTCATCGGGAGAGGGAAATCTCCATCAACATCTTCATCAGCACCATCTCATCTCAAAACCCTAGTTCATCTCTTGTATCCAATTCTTGTCTCCAAGTCCGGGATTGGTGCTAGTAGTGTTAATTACTCCTTAGAGTTGATGCTAGTTGGTTTAATTGGTGGAAGATCATATGTTCAGATTCTTTATGCATATTATTACCCCTCTGATTATGAACATGAATATGCTTTTGAGTAGTTACGTTTGTTCCTAAGGACAAGGGAGAAGTCTTGCTATTAGTAGTCATGTGAATTTGGTATTCGTTCGATATTTTGATGAGATGTATGTTGTCTAGCCTCTAGTGGTGTTATGTGAACGTCGACTACATAACACTTCACCATTATTTGGGCCTATAGGAAGGCATTGGGAAGTAATAAGTAGAAGATGGGTTGCTAGAGTGACAGAAGCTTAAACCCTAGTTTATGCGTTGCTTTGTAAGGGGCTGATTTGGATCCATATGTTTCATGCTATGGTTAGATTTACCTTAATACTTTTGTTGTATTTGTGGATGCTTGCAATAGAGGTTAATCATAAATGGGATGCTTGTTCAAGTAAGAACAGCACCCAAGCACCGGTCCACCCACATGTCAAATTATCAAAGTACCGAACGCGAATCATATGAGCGTGATGAAAACTAGCTTGACGATATTCCCATGTGTCCTCGGGAGCGCTTTTCCTTATATAAGAGTTTTTCCAGGCTTGTCCTTTGCTACAAAAAGGATTGGGCCACCTTGCTGCACTTCATTTACTTTTGTTACTTGTTGCTCGTTACAAATTATCTCACCACAAAACTATCTGTTACCACTTATTTCAGTACTTGCAGAGAATACCTTGATGAAAACCGTTTATCATTTCCTTCTGCTCCTCGTTGGGTTCGACACTCTTACTTATCGAAAGGACTACGATAGATCCCCTATACTTGTGGGTCATCAGTGGTACGATCTTGATGTATCGCGAGCTTTGCTATTATAGTTGGATCTTATGATGCTTCTCCCCCTCTACTCTCTTGTAATGGATTGAGTTTTCCCTTTGAAGTTATCTTATCGGATTGAGTCTTTAAGGATTTGAGAACACTTGATGTATGTCTTGTGTGGGATAACCGTGGTGAAAATGGGTTATTCTATTGATTCACTTGATGTATGTTTTGGTGATCAACTTGTGGGTTCCGTGACCTTGGGAACCTATGCATAGGGGTTGGCACACGTTTTCGTCTTGACTCTCCGGTAGAAACTTTGGGGCACTCTTTGAAGTACTTTTGTGTTGGTTGAATAGATGAATCTGAGATTGTGTGATGCATATCGTATAATCATACCCACGGATACTTGAGGTGACAATTGAGTATCTAGGTGACATTAGGGTTTTGGTTTATTTGTGTCTTAAGGTGTTATTCTAGTACGAACTCTATGATAGATTGAATGGAAAGAATAGCTTCGTGTTATGTTACTACGGACTCTTGAATAGATCGATCAGATAGGATAACTTTGAGGTGGTTTTGTACCCTACCATAATCTCTTCGTTTGTTCTCCGCTATTAGTGACTTTGGAGTGACTCTTTGTTGCATGTTGAGGGATAGTTATATGATCCAATTATGTTATTATTGTTGAGAGAACTTGCACTAGTGAAAGTATGAACCCTAGGCCTAGTTTCCTAGCATTGCAATACCGTTTATGCTCACTTTTATCCTTAGTTACCTTGCTGTTTTTATAATTTCAGATTACAAAAACCATTATCTACTATCCATATTGCACTTGTATCACCATCTCTTCGCCGAACTAGTGCACCTATATAATTTACCATTGTATTGGGTGTGTTGGGGACACAAGAGACTCTTTGTTATTTGGTTGCAGGGTTGCTTGAGAGAGACCATCTTCATCCTACGCCTCCCACAGATTGATAAACCTTAGGTCATCCACTTGAGGGAAATTTGCTACTATCCTACAAACCTCTGCACTTGGAGGCCCAACAACGTCTACAAGAAGAAGGTTGTGTAGTAGACATCAAGCTCTTTTCTGGCGTCGTTGTCGGGGAGGTTAGTGCTTGAAGGTATATCTTTAGATCTTGCAATCGAATCTTTTTGTTTCTTGTTTTATCACTAGTTTACTTTATAAAGGGAAATTACAAAAAATGGAATTAAGTTTACCTCATACGCTTCATCTTTTTAATATCTTTCGTGAGTATGATGGGAAGGAAAATTGTGCAAAGTGTTAGAAGAAGAATGCATTAGAATGTTTGGCACTAAATATTTGAATGTTGAGCATGATTGCAATGTTGTTAGTATGAATTCCTTGAATATCCATGATGCTAATTATATGCAAAGCCAGAAGCTTGGGGATGCTACGTTTGATGAAGATGATCTTTTTAGTCCCCCAAGTTTTGATGTGCAAATTTATTATGATGAGAGCATGCCCGCTATCTATGATGATTATTGTGATGACTTGTATGCTGTAAAGAATAATGATATCCATGAAACTTGTCATCATGATTTTAACTTTCAATTGGATTATGCCTCACATGATAGTTATTTTGTTGAGTTTGCTCCCACTACTATTCATGAGAAGAAATTTGCTTATGTGGAGAGTAATAAAAATTCTATGCTTGTAGATCATGAAAAGAATGCTTTAGGTGTTGGTTATATTGTTGAATTAATTCATGATGCTACTGAAAATTATTATGAGGGAGGAACATATGCTTGTAGGAATTGCAATAATATCAAGTTTCCCCTCTATGTGCTTAAAATTTTGAAGTTATGCTTGTTTTACCTTCCTATGCAAGTTGGTTATTGTTCCCATAAGTTGTTTACTCACAAAATGCCTATGAATATAAAGTGGGTTAGACTTAAATGTGCTAGTCATATTATTCATGATGCTCTCTTTATGTTTCAATTCTTATCCTTTATGTGAGCATCATTGAAATCATCATGCCTAGCTAGGGGCGTTAAACATTAGCGCTTGTTGGGAGGCAACCCAATTTTTATTTTTGTTCCTTGCTTTTTGTTCCTGTTTAGTAATAAATTAATCATCTATCCTCTGTTATGGTTGATTTTTTATGTTTTAGTTAGTGTTTGTGCCAAGTAGAACCGTTGGGAAGACTTGGGGAAAGTCTTTGCGATCATGCTGTAAAAAACAGAAACTTTAGTGCTCACGAGAATTGCTGCCATTTTTTATTGGAGAGTGCTATATAGTTAATTCTTTTTGCAGATCATTAATAGATAAATTCCTCACGTACAGAAATTTATTTTAGAATTTTTGGGGTTTAAAAAGTTTGCGTTAGTTACAGATTACTACAGACTGTTCTGTTTTTGACAGATTCTGTTTTTCATGTGTTGTTTGCTTATTTTGATGAATCTATGGCTAGTAAAAGAGTTTATAAACCATAGAGAAGTTGGAATACAGTAATACTGCTTACCACCAATGTCTTATTTTGATTCGGCGCTATTGTTGGATGAAGCGGCTCGGACCAACATTACATGACCACGTTCATGAGACTGGTTCTACCGACGTGCTTTTGCACACAGGTGGCTGCCGGTTGTCTGTTTCTTCAACTTTAGTTGAATCGAATTTGACTACGGTCGGTCCTTGTTGAAGGCTAAAATAGCACACTTGACGAAAAATCATTGTGATTTTGATGCGTAGGTAAGAACGGTGCTTTCTAGAAGCCCGTAGCAGCCACGTAAAACTTGCAGCAACAAAGTAGAGGACGTCTAACTTGTTTTTGTAGGGCATGTTGTGATGTGATATGGTCAAGACGTGATGCGATTTAAATTGTTGTATGAGATAATCATGTTTTGTAAAAGTTATCGGCAACTGGCAGGAGCCTTATGGTTGTCGCTTTATTATATGAAATGCAATCGCTATATAATTGCTTTACTTTATCACTAAGCGGTAGCAGTCGTAGAAGCAATAGTTGGCGAGGCGACAACGACGCTACGATGGAGATCAAGGTGTCAAGCTGGTGACGATGGAGATCATGACAGTGCTTTGGATATGGAGATCAAAGGCACAAGATGATGATGGCCATATCATCTCACATATTTTGATTGCATGTGATGTTTATCTTTTATGCATCTTATTTTGCTCAGTACGGCGGTAGCATTATAAGATGATCCCTCACTAAAATTTCAAGGTATAAGTGTTCTCCCTGAGTATGCACCATTGCGACAGTTCATCGTGCCGAGACACCACGTGATGATCGGGTATGATAAGTTCTACGTTCACATACAACGGGTGCAAGACAGTTTTGCATGTGCGGAATACTCAGGTTAAACTTGATGAGTGTCGGTGTCAAAACCGGCGAATCTCGGGTAGGGGGTCCCGAACTGTGTGTCTAAGGCGGATGGTAACAGGAGGTAGGGGACACGATGTTTTACCCAGGTTCGGGCCCTCTTGATGGAGGTAAAAACCTGGGCCCTCTTGATGGAGGTAAAACCCTACGTCCTGCTTGATTATTCTTGATAATATGAGTAGTACAAGAGTTGATCTACCACGAGATCGGAGAGGCTAAACCCTAGAAGCTAGCCTATGGTATGATTGTATGTTGTCCTACGGACTAAAACCCTCCGGTTTATATAGACACCGGAGGGGGCTAGGGTTACACAAGGTCGGTTACAAAGGAGGAGATATACATATCCGTATTGCCTAGCTTGCCTTCCACGCCAAGGAGAGTCCCATCCGGACACGGGACCAAGTCTTCAATTTGTATCTTCATAGTCCAATAGTCCGGCCAAAGGATATAGTCCGTCTGTCCGGAGACCCCCTAATCCAGGACTCCCTCAGTAGCCCCTGAACCAGGCTTCAATGACGATGAGTCCGGCGCGCAGTGTTGTCTTCGGCATTGCAAGGCGGGTTCCTCCTCCGAATACACCATGAAAGAATTTGAATACAAGGATAGTGTCCGACCCTGCAAAATAAGTTCCACATACCACCATAGAGAGAATAATATTACCCACAAATCTATCTTCTGACACGTTTTGGCAGCATGACAATCATTGCCACGGCCCGGTAATCATTTAAACCGTTTTTCTTTAACCAAGCCCCGCACATAACGCGAGGCGGTTTCTCAACATGTCTTGTCAAAAGCAGAGATCGTGTTCCCCTTTATTACGGGATTCTCATCAAAACGACGTGGTAACCCAACCGCGCCATCAATTATGGCGCTCTTGGGGGATAAGCGAGTTTTACCAGGCTAGTGGGGCGCATAGTTTAGTCCGCCCTTTATAAAGGGATAAGATCTCACCCTTTTCTATCCACGCCTTCTTCCTCCTTGCTCATCCATTCTCGCGCACTCGAGCTCCAGCGCCCAAGTCCGCATTCTTCTCCCCAACTCTCTCCAAACATGTCCGGAGCAGGAGGCAAGTGGATGGCCTCCTCCGTCACGGAGGGGCACATCAAAAAACTGCGTGGAGCCGGATACTTAGCCGCGGATATCGCGCACCGGCTAGCCCGTGGGGAAGATCGTCCCTACCCCGGAACCTCATGAAAGGGTGGTTTTCCTCCCCCACTTCGTCCACGGACTGGGGTTTCCCCTCCATCCATTCTTCTGCGGCCTCATGCTCTATTACGGGCTGGACTTTCATGATCTGGCCCCGAATTTCATCCTCAACATCTCGGCGTTCATCGTCGTGTGCGAGGCTTTCCTCCGCATCCGGCCCCACTTCGGCCTATGGCTGAAGACCTTCAATATCAAGCCGAAGGTAGTAGGCGGCCAACAAGCAGAATGCGACGGAGCCATGGTGGGCGAAATGCCCAACGTTACCTGGCTCGAGGGCTCCTTCGTGGAGACTGTAAAGGGGTGGCAATCGGGGTGGTTCTACATCACCGAGCCACGCGACACCCAACTGGGTAGCGGCCCCGAGTTTCGATCCGGAATCCCCACGCGGCTCACTTCCTGGAAGGAGAAGGGCCTGTCCTGGGGTTCATCGGTGGAGCTGGACGGACTCCAGAAGTGTATCCGGAACATGACAAGCAAGAAACTTAAGCTTGTCAACATAGTCAAGGTCATGCTCTTCCGCCGGATCCTCCCGTGTCAACAACGAGATTTCAACTTATGGGAGTTCGACCCGGCCCAGCACCAGACTCTAAGCGAGCTCTTCGACACGACGCATAAGGACATCTGGAAGGTGCTGTTCAAGGGCGCCGAGGTCCCTCCTTCTCTTACCGAGGACCGCAGGCTAAGCGCGAAGCGCCCTGCGAATCCGGTAAGTTCTGTACATCTGGTAGGATATTTATTTCCCATAGCTTAACCATGTGCGGGGTCTAAGGTCCCACGCCTTTGACAGGACTGGGTGGAGACATCAGAGCAGATTAACTGTCCGGCCCCTCCGCCCGAAGACCCCGCAGACGCTCTTCTGATGAAGATGCGGACTCCGGCTCCTTATGATGTGCCAGATAAGACCAAGAAGAAGGCCAAGGGAACCCGAAAGAGTTCCCGGCGCCAGGTGGTATCGGACTCATTGTCCGATAACTCCGAGACGCACTCCTCCCATGAAAACGAGGAGAAGGAAGACGAAGACTCTCCCCCTCCAGCCGGGGGAGACAAGAAAAGGAAGGCCGCCCCAACCGGGGAGGCCGAAGGGTCCAAGAAGGGAAGGACTCTCCTTCCGGACTGTTCCACCACCGCCGCCGACGGTGAAGACGAGTGGCTGCTCAGGGCCAAGCCCCTGGCGAAGTTGTAAGTATTCGGATACCAGAGTAACTCATAGCATACTTTTGTTGCACTGCTTCTCCTAACGTCGAATATGATTATGCAGTCTGCCCCAAGCCCGTATCGATGTATCATCGTCGGACGGTTCCTTGGACTCGTCATACATGGATAGTGATACACTTCCAACCGCCACCTCTCCTTGCCCTACGGACAATGCCGAGGTACTGTCTCAAGGGGCACCGAGCCGGGGGGAGACAGTCCCGGAGGCGCCTCAAGGCGACCTTCCGGACTCCAGGAGCAAAGGGAGCAAGGCTCCCAGGGGCTCCAAGTTCGGCCCACAGCCGGACACTGCACCGGAACCTTCAGTGGTTCCGGACTCGGGCGGGCGGCCCCCTTCCAAGAGGGCCAAGCCGTCCGTGCCGGTGGCCTATGTCCATCCAGAGGCACCGGACGAACTGCTGGGAGCGCTTAGCGGCGCTTCCATCGACGAAGAGCACCGCACTATTATGAGTGCAGTGATCAAGAAGGTTCAGTCCGCCAAGAGCGGACTGACTGAAGCCTGTACCAGCCTTCTAACAGGCTTTGAGGTAAGTATTTAAAATATAAGAAAAATAATACCGCATAGACAGTAGCCCCTGATGCTCTGTTTGGTGTTCACAAAGAAAAGTCGAATAGAGGATCGAATAATATCTGCAAGAGTCTAATATAAGTATGTTTGTATGCATATGCAGGCTTCGCTGCTGACCTCTGCCGCACTGACTGTGGAGGTCGCCGCACTGAAGCAGGACCTCGAGGGGTCCGAGAAAGAGCTCGGCCTTGCCAAGAGGCAGCTCGAGGAGAACAAAGGTAAGTAATACCTTGTCTATATAAAAAAGAAAATGTGGTTGCGAAATGACAGGATCATCATGAATGTGCCAGGGGCCACGACCGTAGTGGCGACCCTGAAGCAAGCGTTGTTCGAGGCCGAGAACAAAGCGGCCAAGGAGCGCACCGAGCGGGAAAAACAAGAGGCACGGGTGGGCAAGGTGCAGCAAGAGCTCCAGGCTCTCGTGAAAAAGCACGAGGCTTTGGAGCTTGACTCGAAGACGCGAGAGTCCGTGCTTGCCACGGCCCTCGAGAGCACAGAGCATGCCAAGGCCGAAGCCCAAAAGGCCCTCCAGAAGATTGAGGCGATGAGGAAGATAGCGGCGGGTAAGGCATTCAATATGCAAAGCAAGCATGTGAAAGTAAATTACTTGTTACTTACCCGAGTCCGGAGCTCTCCAGGAGCATTCGCAGATTTGCCCCGCAGCGTGTCGGATGCCACGAAGTATTACCAGGCCGAGGAGGGAAGCTCGACGGAGAAGTTGTTCTGGTCTCAGTATACTGGGACCAAACACCCGATGCCTATGAGTGACCAGCTGAAGCAACTGGTCGAGCTGCACAAGGCGGGCGAACAGGCCATGAGGGGCCTTGTAGTCCGGATGTGGCCTGGCGACTCCCTTCCCAACAGCTACTTCGGCCTGGTGAGGCGGCTTGTGGATGCCTGCCCACGGCTGGAAGTCATAAAGCGGTCCGTCTGCACCGAAGGTGCACGCCGGGATTTTGCCCGTGCAAAGGTGCACTGGGCCAAGATGGACGCCGAGAAGCTGGTGAAGGAGGGGCCGCCAACGGGGCAAGGAGCATCGCCACCCCGAGATGTATTATGAGGGTGTCCTGAAGGGTTCCCGTCTTGTGGCGGACGAGTGTGCGAAGGATGTAATGTTTGAATGAACTTGCTCGTGTGATCCTGTATTATGAAAACTTGTTCATATGCACTATGCAAGCCTGGTTTGAATTTAAAATATTACCTTTTGTGCGGTTGTTTATAAAATCTGAGAGATGGCCAGTCGTCAGCTTCTGCCCCCATGCCACGAGTGCTGGGGTGTTCGGGATAAACCTGAGCACTCTTTATCCCAATTTTGGGTCCTTCGAGGGAGGTGTTCAGCACAGCGAACTTGGCAATCAGACTATAAGGCTTTATCACTCTCACTTGGCCATAGAAGTCTACAATTTTAAATTTTGGCGAAGCCCCTAGTATTCGGAAGGCCGAATTCGGGGCGCTATACACGCCTTAAGCCGGACAAAGCCGACTCCTCGCTCTAAGCGGCATAAGTCTTTAGGGACTCGAGACCTCTCGAACAGCGACCAACTCTCTCCTTATCATGACAGTCAGTTTTAGCTTTCTCTACTGAGGTGCTTAGCCCAGCTGAACCGGGGCACAATCGCAGTAGTTCTCTCAGTGCTACCTTAGCCGATATAGCGGAATGTAAGGTACCAAAACATGGGAGCCGGGCAAACCCAACTATTAACCCAAGACATGATTCGGAGCTGATGCATATAATGCTATAAGTTCGGGGTGCCGCACTGTCGAAAGTGTTCAGACTTCTCACGCCGTATTATGGGGTATGCTTAAGCCCCTGGCGTATTGGCCGTACCAGAGTGTACGGGTGCTGAATGTCATGAATGAACACACACACACACACATATATAAGAAGAATGCGATAATAGTCTAGTGCTATGCATTGTTTATTCAAAAAGGTGCGTCGAAGCAGAATGATACAAGTAGTGCGATAAGCAAAAATTAGGACTATTTAACATGTCCCCTCCAAGGGCAAGTTGAGGAATGGTATTTAAAGCAGGTATTTCACTCGTTATCAGAGACCACCTGGGAATTCCTTGATGCGACGTAGCTTTCTGCCTCCTTGGTTGTTGTATCGTGTGTCTGGCAATCGTACTGCCGGACGGGGCTTCCAGAGATTAAAGTCCTGAAAGGAAAAAATAACAAATAGGGAAGCCCCTAGTGCGGTTGAGCATGTACATACATGGCCTCGGAACACTGGAGACCGAAAGGTCGAATGTGAATAATATAGTAGATATGATCAACATAGAGATGTTCACCATTGAAGACTGCTCCATCTCGCATGATGATCGGACATGGTTTAGTTGATTTGGATCACGTAATCATTTAGATGACTCGAGGGATGTCTATCTAAGTGGGAGTTCTTAAGTAGTATGATTAATTGAACTTAATTTATCATGAACTTAGTCCTGATAGTATTTGCATATCTATGTTGTAGATCGATAGCTCACGTATAGCTCCCCTGTTTTATTTTTGATATGTTCCTAGAGAAAACTAAGTTGAAAGATGATAGTAGCAATGATGCGGACTGGGTCCGTGATCTAAGGATTATCCTCATTACTACACAGAAGAATTATGTCCTTGATGCACCGCTAGGTGACAGACCCGTTGCAGGAGCTGATGCAGACGTTATGAACATTAGACAAGCTCGATATGATGACTACTTGATAGTTTAGTGCGCCATACTTTACATCTTAGAATCGGGACTTCAAAAACATTTTGAACGCCACAGAGCATATGAGATGTTCCAAGAGCTGAAATTGGTATTTCAGACTCATGCTCGTGTTAAGAGGTATGAGACCTCTGACAAGTACTTTGCCTACAAGATGGAGGAGAATAGCTTAGCTAGTGAGCATGTTCTTAGAATGTCTGAGTACTACAATAACTTGAATCAAGTCGGAGTTAATCTTCCAGATAAGATAGTGATTGACAGAGTTCTCTAGTCACTATCACCAAGTTACTAGAACTTCGTGATGAACTATAATATGCAAGGGATAACAGAAACGATTCCTAAGCTCTTTGCGATGCTGAAATCGGTGAAGGTAGAAATCAAGAAAAACATCAAGTGTTGATGATTTACAAGACCACTAGTTTCAAGTAAAAGGGCAAGGGAAAGAAAAGGAACTTCAAGAGGAATAGCAAGCAAGTTGCCACTCCCATGAAGAATCCCAAAGCTAGACCTAAGCATGAAACTGAGTGCTTCTACTGCAAAGGGAATGGTCACTGGAAGCGGAACTGCCAGTATTTGGCGGATTGGCAAGGTGCAAAGGTATATGTGATATACATGTTATTGATGTGTACCTTACTAATGCTCGCAGTAGCACCTGGGTATTTGATACTGGTTGTTGCTAATATTTGCAACTCGAAACAGGGACAGATTAAGCGAAGATTGGCTAAGGACGAGGTGACGATGCGCGTGGGAAATGGTTCCAAAGTCGATGTGATCGTCGGCACGCTACCTCTACATCTACCTTCGGGATTAGTTTTAGACCTAAATAATTGTTATTTGGTAGCGTTGAGCATGAACATTATATCTGGATCTTGTTTGATGCGAGACGGTTATTCATTTAAATCAGAGAATAATGGTTGTTCTATTTATATGAGTAATATCTTTTATGGTCATGCACCCTTGAGAGTGGTCTATTTTTGTTGAATCTCGATAGTAGTGATACACATTCATAATGTTGAAGCCAAAAGATGCAAAGTTAATAATGATAGTGCAACTTATTTGTGGCACTGCCGTTTAGGTCATATTGGTGTAAAGCGCATGAAGAAACTCCATACTGATGGGACTTTTGGAATCACTTGATTATGAATCACTTGGTACTTGCGAACCATGCCTCATGGGCAAGATGACTAAAACGCCGTTCTGGAACAATGGAGCGAGCAACAGATTTGTTGGAAATCATACATACTGATGTATGTGGTCCATGAATATTGAGGCTCGGCGTATCGTTATTTTCTCACCTTCACAGATGATTTGGCAGATATGGGTATATCTACTTAATGAAACATAAGTCTGAAACATTTGAAAAGTTCAAAGAATTTCAGAGTGAAGTTGAAAATCATTGTAACAAGAAAATAAAGTTTCTACGATCTGATCGTGGAGGAGAATATTTGAGTTACGAGTTTGGTTACATTTGAAACAATGCGGAATAGTTTCGCAACTCACACCACCCGGAACACCACAGCGTAATGGTGTGTCGAACGTCGTAATCGTACTTTACTAGATATGGTGCGATCTATGATGTCTCTTACTGATTTACCGCATATCGTTTTGGGGTTATGCTTTAGAGACGTGCATTCACGTTAAATAGGGCACCATCAAAATCCGTTGAGACGACACCTTATGAACTGTGGTTTGGCAAGAAACCAAAGTTGTCGTTTCTTAAAGTTTGGGGCTGCGATGCTTATGTGAAAAAGCTTCAACCTGATAAGCTCGAACCCAAATCGGAGAAATGTGTCTTCATAGGATACCCAAAGGAAACTGTTGGGTACACCTTCTATCACAGATCCGAAGGCAAGAATTGTTGCTAAGAATGGATCCTTTCTAGAGAAGGAGTTTCTCTCGAAAGAAGTGAGTGGGAGGAAAGTAGAACTTGATGAGGTAACTGTACCTGCTCCCTTATTGGAAAGTAGTTCATCACAGAAATCGTTCCTGTGACACTACACCAATTAGTGAGGAAGCTAATGATGATGATCATGAAACTTCAGATCAAGTTTACTAAACCTCGTAGGTCAACCAGAGTGAGATCCGCACCAGAGTGGTACGGTAATCCTGTTCTGGAGTCATGTTCTAGACCATGACGAACCTACGAACTATGAGGAAGCGATGATGAGCCCAGATTCCGCAAGATGGCTTGAGGCCATGAAATCTGAGATGGGATCCATGTATGAGAACAAAGTGTGGACTTTGGTTGACTTGCCCGATGATCGGCAAGCCATCGAGAATAAATGGATCTTCAAGAAGAAGACGCGATGGTAATGTTACTGTCTACAAAGCTCGACTTGTTGCGAAAGTTTTTCGACAAGTTCAAGGAGTTGACTACGATGAGACTTCTCACCCGTAGCGATGCTTAAGTCGTCCGAATCATGTTAGCAATTGCCTGCATTTTATGATTATGAAATTTGGCAAATGGAATGAAGACTGCATTCCTGAATGGATTTCTGGAAGAAGAGTTGTATATGATGCAACCTGAAGGTTTTATCGATCCAAAAGTGCTAACAAAGTGTGCAAGCTCCAGCGATCCATTTATGGACTGGTGCAAGCTCTCGGAGTTGGAATTCCAGCAATCCATTTATGGACTGGTGCAAGCCTCTCGGAGTTGGAATAAATGTTTTGATAGTGTGATCAAAGCATATGGTTTTATACAGACTTTTGGAGGAGCCTATATTTACAAAAAGTGAGTGGGAGCTCTGTAGCATTTCTAATATTATATGTGGATGACATATTGTTAATTGGAAATGATATAGAATTTCTGGATAGCATAAAAGGATACTTGAATAAGAGTTTTTTAATGAAAGACCTCGGTGAAGCTGCTTACATATTGGGCATCAAGATCTATAGAGATAGATGAAGACGCTTAATTGGACTTTCACAAAGCACATACATTGACAAAGTTTTGAAGAAGTTCAAACTGGATCAGGCAAAGAAAGGATTCTTGCCTGTGTTACAAGGTGTGAAGTTGATTAAGACTCAATGCCCGACCACTGTAGAAGATAGAGAGAAAATGAAAGATGTTCCCTATGCTTCAGCCATAGGCTCTATCATGTATGCAATGCTATGTACCAGACCTGATGTGTGCCTTCCTATCAGTTTAGCAGGGAGGTACCAAAGTAATCCAGGAGTGGATCACTGGACAACAATCAAGAACATCCTAAAATACCTAAAAAGGACTAAGGATATGTTTCTCGTTTATGGAGGTGACAAAGAGCTCATCATTAATGGTTACGTTGATGCAAGCTTTGACACTGATTCGGACGATTCTAAATCGCAAACCGGATACGTGTTTATATTGAACGGTGGAGCTGTCAGTTGGAGCAGTTCTAAACAAAGGGTCGTGGCAGGATCTACGTGTGAAGCGGAGTACATTGCTGCTTCGGAAGCAGCAAATGAAGGAGTCTGGATGAAGGAGTTCATATCTGACCTAGGTGTCATACCTAGTGCATCGGGTACAATGAAAATCTTTTGTGACTATACTGGTGCAATTGCCTTGGCAAAGGAATCCAGATTTCACAAGAGAACCAAGCACATCAAGAGATGCTTCAATTCTATCTGTGATCAAGTCCAGGTGGGAGACAGAGATTTGCAAGATACATACGGATCTGAATGTTGCAGACCCGTTGACTAAGCCTCTCTCACGAGCTAAACATGATCAAAACCAAGACTCGATGGGTGTTAGAATCATTACTATGTAATCTAGATTATTGACTCTAGTGCAAGTGGGACACTGAAGGAAATATGCCCTAGAGGCAATAATAAAGTTATTATTTATTTCCTTATATCATGACAAATGTTTATTATTCATGCTAGAATTGTATTAACCAGAAACATGATACATGTGTGAATACATAGATAAATAGATTGTCACTAGTATGCCTCTACGTGACTAGCTCGTTGATCAAAGATGGTTATGTTTCCTAACCATAGACATGAGTTGTCATTTTATAAACGGGATCACATCATTAGGAGAATGATGTGATTGACTTGACCCATTTTGTCAGCCTAGCACTTGATTGTTTTAGTTTACTGCTATTGCTTTCTTCTTGACTTATACATGTTCCTATGACTATGAGATTATGTAACTCCCGATTACCGGAGGAACACTTTGTGTGCTACCAAACGTCACAATGTAACTGGGTGATTATAAAGTTTCTCTACAGGTGTCTCCGATGGTACTTATTGAGTTGACATAGATCAAGATTAGAATTTGTCACTCCGATTGTCGGAGAGGTATCTCTTGGCCCACTCGGTAATAAACATCACTATAAGCCTTGCAAGCATTGTAACTAATGAGTTAGTTGCGGGATGATGCATTACAGAACGAGTAAAGAGACTTGCCGATAACAATATTGAACTAGGTATTGAGATACCAATGATCGAATCTTGGACAAGTAACATACCAATGACAAAGGGAACAACATATGCTGTTATGCGGTTTGACCGATAAAGATCTACGTAGAATATGTGGGAGCCAATATGAACATCCAGGTTCCTCTATTGGTTATTGACCGGAGACGTGTCTCAGTCATGTCTACATAGTTCATGAACCCGTAGGGTCCGCACGCTTAAAGTTCGGTGCCGATCGGTATTATGAGTTTTTGTGTTTTGATGTACCGAAGGTAATTCGGAGTCCCGGATATGATCACGGACATGATGAGGAGTCTCTAAATGGTCACGACGTAAAGATCGATATATTGGACGACTATATTCGGACACCGGAAGTGTTCCGGGTGATTTCGGAGAAAACCGGTGTGCCGGAGGTTTACCGAAACCCCCCAGAGAAATAACGGGTCTTATGGGCCTTAGTGGAGAGAGAGAGGGCTGGCCTAGGGTAGGACGCGCGCTCCTCCCCCTCTGGTCCGAATTGGACTAGGACAGGGGGCGGCGCCCCCCTTTCCTTCTCCCTCTCCCCCTTCCTTTCCCCTCCTAGTAGGAGTAGGAGTAGGAAAGAGGGGAGTCCTACTCCTACTAGGAGGAGGACTCCTCCTCCTGGTGCTCCATAGAGGGCCGGCCGGCCTCCCCACTTGCTCCTTTATATACGGGGGCAGGGGGGCACCTCTAGATACACAAGTTGATCATTGATCCCTTAGCCGTGTGCGGTGCCCCCTCCACCACAATCCACCTCGATCATATCGTAGCGGTGCTTAGGCGAAGCCCTGCGTCGGTAGAAACATCATCACCATCAACACGCCGTCGTGCTGACGGAACTCTCCCGTGAAGCTCTGCTAGATCGGAGTTTCTGAGACGTCATCGAGCTGAATGTGTGCTGAACTCGGAGGTGCCGTGCGTTCGGTACTTGGATCGGTCGGATCGTGAAGACATTCGACTACATCAACCGCGTTCTCATAACGCTTCTGCTTACGGTCTACAAGTGTACGTGGACGATACTCTCCCCTCTCGTTGCTATGCATCACCATGATATTTCGTGTGCGTAGGAATTTTTTTGAAATTACTACGTTCCCCAACATCGCCGCCTTTTCGCTCTATTGCAGATATTTGGCCAAGGATGTCGCCGTCGCCGCTAGTTGGTCCTGGTTGTCAAACCAAGACTGTATCTCCAACATCCTAGCTAGCTTCACAGGGTCGCCGTCTGCGATCCTCACGTATCGGTTGTACTCCTCCATCGATCTACTTCTCCACAGCACCTTCACTCGCCGGCGGTGGTTTTGAATGGAAGAGGAGAGGAGCAGTGCTGGTTTTGGATTATAACAGGAGAGGAGCGATGCTGGTTTTGGATTGGAATAGGAGAGGAGGGGCGGTGGTTTTGAAATTGAAGAGGAGAGGAGCGGCGCTAGATTTAGATTGGAACAGGAGAGGAGCGGCGGTGGTTTAAGAGGAGAGGAGCGGTGCTAGTCTTGGAAGTAATTTTTTGCATATTTTGGGTCAAAGTTTGACCACGTACTGTATTTGACAAGCAAAATGTGAATGCATGTCACCAAAAAATTTATCGTTTGGTTCGTATCTGAATGTACATTCAAATTATATTATTTTTTGCAACATATAACATATATTTTATTTGTGAAAATCATGGTCAATTATGAACCAGAATAAAAGGGAGACTTGTTAATGTCGGGTCGCTTTCTTAATTGAAGGCTAAATTGATTTTGATTTTGATCCAGTCATAGCGCGCCGGCCCTCTCGTCCAATCCTAAATCGCTACCGCACGCTCCTCTCCCTCTTCTCCATTGCAAAACCACCTCCTCTCCTCTCCATCATCTCCATTCCAAAACCACCATCTCGCCTCTCCCTCTTCTCCATTGCAAAACCACCTCTTCTCCTCTCCATCATCTCCATTCCAAAACCACCGTCTCGCCTCTCCCTCCTCTCCATTACAAAACCACCCCCTCTCCTCTTCATCATCTCCATTCGAAAACCACCGTCTCTCCTCCCATCTTTCAAAGCTAGCACCAGACCACTCAGTAGGACATCTATGGAGAGGATGCAGCAGTGAATCAGGCAGATCACCGACGGGGACCAGACAAAGTTAGCCAGGTTGAATGAGATCCTTACTTGGTTTGACAATGAGTGGGAGATTTCGAGGACGGTGAGGGCCATGTGGCAATGTATGCGAAAGAGCGAGATGGCGGCGATGAGGGTGGCGATGTACTTCTCGGCGGCAGTCACGCCGCAGTCTTCGAGTTCATCGAGTTTCTGCTCTGGGCGATGGAGCAGACAGATTTGCCAGAGGCAAAAGTCAGGCGGAGGTGGTGGGCATACAGGTCGAAGGTCGAGCACCCAGAGGATAACAAATTGATCGACTATGGTGTGCCGTTCGTTAGGGTGCAGAGCCAGCCGGAGCCACGGGATTATTCGTTCTCCCATAGCAAGAGGAGGCTGGATGGCGCGACGTCGCTTCCCCGCCGTTCTCCACGGTTCCCTCGACGCTCGCCTCGTTTCAACAGCGGCAGTAGGGTTTAAGGTAAGCTTCACACTAACCTAATATTCCATCTGCTCATGCTTACAATCAGTGTGACAGCTAATGAAAATCATGCTTACAATCAGTCTCTGAGTACTACGCCAATCACCCTAAAATAGCTCTGGACCTTTGGGTCAAAGTCATGACACTGTACAAATAAAGAAAAATAGATCGGTGCTTATTTCAGAAAATAGTACTCCCTAGAAAACTGCCAATATAAGCTACTAGTATTTGGTTAGAGGATTTGCTGCCGAGAAAGATCGGTCCACAGAGAGCGCCACACATCCCACTGGTGGTGGTGGAAGCCAATGTGTGCATGGAGCATGGTTGGTGTCGGTAATTTTTACTTGGCACACCTCGCACTCTACATATATGCCGGTTCCATCCGTACATTTGTGCAGTTCCACCAAAATGCAGCTGAATAACCTTGTTTGCACAGATAATGAAAAAGCGTGATTACATTATAGTGGCACTAGTTGATGAAAGATACACTAATAAATGGAAGAAAATATTGTGATAGTATCATAGTATGCCATGCTGCGAGGGCGGGATGGGCCCTGCGACGCCTCATAATGGAAATCGACCCAAGTCTCCCCGATACACCTTCTGCCTGTGATGAACATCAGTGTACAGCGGTAGTACAAGGAGGGGCCTTCAGACATTCCAATCTCTATTTTTGTGTAGGTCAACTAAAATTAAGCACCCCAGTTTGCAGAAACGCTTAAACATTAACAATGGGACTAGTTGATGAAACATATATTAACAAAGAGAAGCACTTTCTTTATCTACATTGGAAATGAAATGATAGAGAGGACACTCGCTCCATTTTAACTGTATTATTACTTCATTTTATCAGTGGCACTAGGGTCGAGCAGGTGGCAAATGAGGTGTACCGTGCATCGCAAGGATGGAGGCCGGGGGTGCTTAGACTGGGATGCTGAAGCTGGCTCTATCTCCCCCTAATATTTTTGTGGTAGCATTTGGGTTGTAATCCAAACTTGGTCGAGCTGGTGCTGCATGACCCTACATGCCTAGGTTATGTGGTGAACTTGTCTCCTGCTAGTACTCAGTCCGGTCTAGTAGTAGTTGCATAACTGCTTGTTTACACTTAGATGTTGTCGGATAATGGTTCTCTATGGTAGGTTTTCTTTAATGAAATCAGAGGAAACCCATCGTTTGATATAGAAGAACCAGTGGCACTAGTGGTGCCAAAAACATTCCCTCAAATTAATAGTGCCACTAGATTAGGGGGCAAAATAATAGCATTACTGCTTTATCATGGCTGTGCCAAAACAGTAGCACAAGAGCAGACTCAATATGCAGGATCTTTGGCAAATGGTCAGACCAAAAAGGAACATACCTCATGATGGGAACCATATCTGCAGTCAACACCATCGTAGAAGGGATGACACCAGTCACCAACATGGATGATTCAATTCATGGGACCTTTTGGTGCAGTTCACCTAAAATGAAGCAATGTCCCATGAGCTAGTAGCTTCTTCATTTTTTCTAAGAAAAAGGCTCCAGCCCCGGTTCAATTTCCATCAGAAAACGAAACCCATAGAGCTTCTTCTTCATTAGTTGCAATAAAATTGAGATACATCAAGGTTCGTTGTGAAGCTCCTGGAATGTTCAACTATAATTTGGATATCATTTGTGTAGTTCAACTAAGATCAAGCATGAAATGTATATCTCTGCGCTGGTGCACGTCGGTGCTAAACAAGTGGTTTTTTACCCCTTTTCGCGACGGCATTTGGAACCATCACCAAGTGAGTGTGGGCGATAGGGGGGTCCTTCCCACACGACCCAGAAACCGACAGGGATATGCCCTCCTAGCACACACGTTCGGCAAAATGAGGTCGTGTGCGACCGGCGAGCACTCAAATACGGAAATACGTACAGTAGAGCTAAAAAAATACAATTATACGGCGAAATTGTTTCCAGTCGCAAGTACATCCCACACAGTCAGTCCCCGCTAAACGTTTCTGTTCGTATGCACATCCCACATAGTCGCTCCAAGGAAAACGTTTCCGTTCACAGGTACATCACACACAATTTTTCCCGTTAAATTGTTTGCATTATTGAATGTAGCACACATGGTCCGTAGAAGAAACTATGTGGCAAATGCTGTCCATGACACACAGTTTTTATGTGGTAAACGTTTGCGCAAGGTGGCCTAACGCAAATAGTTTTCAAGAGAATGTCATGTGTGATTTTTCATTGATCCAACACGGTTTATTCCTAGAAACTATGTGCGTTGCCTGAGTTCATCGCCCACAGTATTTTTTCAACAACCGTTTGCAATATCAAAACCCAATTAGTAGGCTAATTCGCCATTAGCAGGCTAATTGCCCTATTATTAATAATCCATTATTAATTTAATTGACATTCATATAAAGCACACAATATATTTCATTTCCATATTAAGGAAGCAGAATTTCATAATTGAAATACATCAGAGTACAACATGATATAGCTTCAGCACTCAGCTACCCCATTACACAACTGCACCAGCAACAAGTTCCACATGCAACATGCAGAACCTTTCGAAATTAGCATCATAGACGGTATATAGACAGATGCATCTCATCTGGAAAACTGCTGAAGCGGAAGGCGAATATTGAGCCTTCATTCATGTTGAAGGTATTTGCTACTTTAGGGCAGTGCCTGTGGATGATTGACCGTCCGTCCTTTGACTTCTTCAGGAACACTTCAATATTGAACCGTGGGTGTTGTATGAAAACCTTCCTCGCCTCCTGACCATAGAGGTGGTTTGAGAGGTAATCATCAATGAACTGCTTTAGAAAGGCCTGAAAACAAGGATGTGCATAAATATCTTCTCTATATTGGAAATGGGGAAAAGGAATAAAAAAAGGCTAGGTAAAATAGTTAGTACCATCTTGTAGTGAACTGATGTCTTCTTCATTGTGCAGACAAAGATCTTGTTGTTTTTTGTCGCTAATTTCTTTATCCTAACAATCTTTCCGAGTTTATTGATTAGATTGATATTCATGGACAACTCATTTCCCCATATGCAAAAAGGGTCGAACAGTGGGTCAAAACCTCTGACAGCAGGACCAAATTGTTAAAAACCAAAATATTAGAATGGTTCCTGCAATTGCACAATAATGTGCTATTCGACAACAGACCTTGCATGTGCTAACCTCGATTGTAAACCTCAGTGCTTCCCATTGTTTCCCTGCAACACATATAAGGTAGTTAGTCATCAGGTTAAGTAAGGGTTCTCATGCTATCAGTAAAATATGTTGATGAAAAATAAGCACATTGCAGATTCATCAGATTAATTGAAGCCACACGGAGAACCCATTTACCCAAACCAAGCATGATTAAGAACTAGGAAATATAGCACTTGTATATGTTTCTCATGTATTAAGTGCAGCCAAATTCGATTTATTCCTCACATGCACAACAATACAAAATTCTACCAACGACAATTGGACATCGCATTGCAGAATTGAACCAAGAAGTTAACTAAACACCACAACAAATGAATCAAACATTAACTGAGCACCACATTGCACAATATAACATTAAACCAAGCAGTTAACTAAACACCACAATAAATGAACAGAACATTAACTGAGCACCACATTGCACAATATAACATACTCCTAATAGAAGATCATAGAGTTAACCAAACAGTTAACTACAACCAATTGTAGCAATTGTATTTGTTTCTCGTGTATTTACTACAGCCAAATTCAATTTATTCCTCACATGGTATACAATAACAGAATGCACCCACAATTTTGTAAAGATAAATTCGATTTATTTCTCACATGGAAGACAATACAATATTGCAGCCTGAAGAATTAAAAATCACATTTGCAGAATTGAACAAAACAGTTAACTGAAGACAACAACTAATTAACAAAACAGTTAATAAGTGAGAACCACACTGCACATCATACAGAACATATACACTAGAACAACAGCTTGTTCTGAATGCTGTCTTGGGAATATCTTCTTCACGAATGCGAATCTGGTGATAACCCATACGGAGATCAAGCTTGGAGAATACTTGAGCACCTTTGAGTTGTTCGAACAGCTCATTGATGTTGGGAAGTGGGTATTTGTTCTTGATGGTCTTCTTGTTCACTGGACGGTAATCAACACAAAGTCGGTCCGTTCCATCCTTCTTCTTCACAAAAAGAACACCACAACCCCACGGAGAAGAACTAGGCCGGATGAGACCCATTCTTTCTTGCTCATCGAGTTGCTTCTTCAGCTCCTTCAACTCTTCAGGTCCGAGCTTGTAAGGACGTTTGCACACAGGTTCCGTGCCAGGCTCAAGTTCAATAACGAATTCAACTCGCCGGTGCGGAGGCATTCCTGGGAGCTCTTCTGGAAAGACGTCTTGATATTCGCAAACAACTGGAATTTGAGCGATAGCATCCAATTCACCCTTCTCATTGAGAGAAAACAGACGGATAGTATTATCCCGAGCGGCAAAGACAATTACATCCTCAGACGAATGAGTCAATTGAATCTGCCTGGCTGCACAATCAAGATGTGCCTTGTGCTTAGAAAGCCAATCCATTCCGAGAATAAGATCAATATCCGAGTTGCCAAGAACCACCGGAGAAGAGAGAAATTTGTAATCCCCCAATGTGATAGAAACATCTGGGGCAAACGCGCTTGCATTCATAAATTTACCCGGAGAAACCACAGATAACTGTCTAGGCAAATCTTGCAAAGGCAACTCATGCTTAGAAACAAATGGCCTCGAGATGAAACAATGCGATGCACCCGTGTCAAAAAGAACTTTTGCAGGAATATCATTAACAGGAAGGTTACCCATGATCACATCTGACGAGTCCTCTGCCTGAGTTGCATTCATCAAATTGACCTTGGCGGACTTGGGGTTATGCTTGACCACAGCTGTACTTGCCGATCTGACAGGAGGAGAAGAGGAAGACGCCTCTGGTTGAAACACTTGTTGGCATAGTGACCCTTCTGTTGGCACTTGTTGCGCGTGACCTCTGAAAGCGGACGGTGATACGGAGCACTCGATCTTGGAGCTTGAGACGAAGCCTTGTTCTGAAAGCCAGGGTTGGGTGGGTGGGAAGAACCACTGCCACCTTTGCTCTTCTGCTGATACGGCTGACGGAACGGAGGAGGAGGAAGCCAAAACTTCTGCTGCTTGGCCACTTGAGTAGAGGAAGAAGGAGTAACATCTCTGACTCACTTCCTAGAAGCATCACACCTCAACTGAGCAGCTTCTTGCTTCAATGCCATGTTGTAAAACTCATCGTACCTCAAGGGCTCAAAGAGAACAAGAGCGAGCTGAATATCTTCTCTGAGACCACCCCTGAACTGATATATCATGCTCTTCTCATCAGGCACGTCCTGCTTGGCAAAGCGGGCAAGCTTCTGGAACAATTTGTTGTAGTCACAGACAGACAAAGAACCTTGCTTCAGATTGCGGAATTCCTCACGCTTGCTTTCAACCACGCTCTGCGGAATGTGATGAGCTCGGAAATCTCGACGGAAATCATCCCAAGTGATAACACGTCCACCTCTGGAGTCCTTGTACTGCTGGAACCATTCTGCAGCTTGATCTTTGAGTTGGAAGGAAGCAAACTTCACAAAGTCCTCAGGCCTGACGTTACTGCACTCGAAATGCTTACACAGATCCACAAGCCAATCGTCAGCATCGGTTGCCTCAACACAATTACTGAAAGTCTTTGGCCCGTTAGCAAGGAACTAGTTGAGTGTAGCAAAGTGACTCTGGTTGTTGCCTTGATTCCCTTGACTGCCTTGATTGTGCTCTTGAAGAATTTGCATGATCAGCTGAGTGTTTGCATTGGTTGCGGCCATCACAGCTTGCCATGCCTCTGGAGGAGGTGGAGGCGGTGGCGGATCTTGATTCTGGTTCTGACTGGTGCTCTTAGCGGGAGCCATCCTGAAGAGGTTGACCACCATTAGCACATAGACAGACAAATATTGAAGCTAAATCCAACGGAATGAAAAATTGCAACATATAGTCTTCACATCCGAACAAAATGAACGAATGCATTCCTCTTCAAATGGTCACATATCCATAAATTGAGAAGCCACGTAGAATTAAGGTAGAGAAACAAATCAACAAGGTACGGATCAAGAACGAATAATCGGTAAGAAATCCCAATCTCAAACCAATATCCGTGGAAGAAGAACTAGAGCTACTAGAATTTCCACCTATGAAACTCCCGAACCTTTCCGGTTATGCAATCAGGTGTTGGGGATACAGGGGAAGCATAATATCTCACCCAAACTAGCAAATCCTACATCCAGCTGTATCCATCCTTCAACACATAGCCAAGAAAACTTCGGAAACCATCTATCTCAACCTTCGAAAAGCATCCGTTATACAAGTTATGGAGATACTCCCGAACTCCTGCCCCAGTACTGGGTGGCGTCGAGGTTATCTCACCAACGAACTGCATAAAAGAGATTTTCGATGTCGGCGAACATATCTCAAGTATTCCAGAATTGCAACGATAAAATTATGATGACAACACCTCAGAGCTCAACTCCCCGGGACACTTCCACTAAACCCCTGACAGGAGGCACCAAGACAGTGTTCTCATCATAAGCCATCGGAACAAATCCAAGATACTCGCGTGATCCTAAAAATTTTTTAGTGAAATTTGAGAAGAGAAGAGTCAAAAGTCTACGTCAGGATGCCTTACCAGAGCGATGAGGAGACTGGGAAGTAAAAAGAATTCCTAAACTCTCCGATATATAATTCCTAAGGACTCAAAACATTTTTCTAGACACAACTCGGCTGCTAAGACGATCAAGCAATGGGGCTCCTAAGGTCGGGGAAGGCTCTGATTACCAACTTGTAACGCCCTCGATGCGGCTATAGCTCCCACGT
>NC_053028.1:115694382-115705813 GCF_003073215.2 Triticum urartu
ACTATCTTTGCTATGCTAGTTTGCTCGCTCTTTTGCTATGCCAATGCTACGATGCCTACCTTTTGCTTGCAGCCTCCCAAATTGCCATGTCAAACCTCTAACCCACCATGTCCTAGCAAACCGTTGATTGGCTATGTTACCGCTTTGCTCAGCCCCTCTTATAGCGTTGCTAGTTGCAGGTGAAGATTGGAGCCGTTCCTTGTTGGAACATTTATTTACTTGTTGGGATATCATTATATTGCTATGTTATCTTAATGCATCTATATACTTGGTAAAGGGTGGAAGGCTCGGCCTCTCGCCTAGTGTTTTGTTCCACTCTTGCCGCCCTAGTTTCCGTCATATCGGTGTTATGTTCCCGGATTTTTTCCTTACGCGGTTGGGTTATAATGGGAACCCCTTGACTGTCCGCCTTGAATAAAGCTCCTCCCAGCAATGCCCAACCTTGGTTTTACCATTTGCCACCTAGCCTTTCCCTTGGGTTTCGCGGACTCAAGGGTCATCTTATTTTACCCCCCCCCCGGGCCAGTGCTCCTCTGAGTGTTGGTCCAACCTAGAGCACCGTGCGGGGCCGTCCCTCGGCAACTTGGGTTACGTTGGCTCCCGTACGCTTAGCTTATCCGGTGTGCCCTGAGAACGAGATATGTGCAGCTCCTATCGGGATTTGTCGGCACATTGGTGTTGCTGGTCTTGTTTTACCTTGTCGGAGTTGTCTTGTTACCGGATACCGAGTCTGATCGGAACTCGGGAGGAGGTCTATTCCTTCGTTGACCGTGAGAGCTTGTCATGGGCTAAGTTGGGACCCCCTGCAGGGATTGAACTTTCGAAAGCCGTGCCCGCGGTTATGGGCAGATGGGAATTTGTTAATGTCCGGTTGTAGATAACTTGAACCTTAATTAATTAAAATGAATCAACTGAGTGTGTTACCGTGATGGCCTCTTCTCGGCGGAGTCCGGGAAGTGGACACGGTGTTGGAGTTATGCTTGCGCAGGTTGTTCTCTAGATTCTCGCTCGTGCTTTGCCTCCTCTTCTCGCTCTCTTTTGCGGATAAGTTAGCCACCATATATGCTAGTCGCTTGCTGCAGCTCCACATATATTTGCCTTACCCTTCCTATAAGCTTAAATAGTCTTGATCGCGAGGGTGCGAGATTGCTGAGTCCCTGTGGCTCACAGATACTATAATCCAGATGCAGGTCCAGGTGATTCCGCTCCAGGTGACGAGTACGAGCTCAAGTGGGAGTTGAGGACTCCTGTTGGGTTTCGTAGTAATTTCAAAAATCCTACGCACACGCAAGATCATGTGATGCATAGCAACGAGAGGGGAGAGTGTTGTCTACGTACCCAACGCAGACCGACTGCGGAAGCGTGACACGACGTAGAGGAAGTTAGTCGTACGTCTTCACGATCCAACCGATCAAGCACCGAAACTACGGCACCTCCGAGTTCGAGCACACGTTCAGCTCGATGACGATCCCCGGACTCCGATCCAGCAAAGTGTCGGGGAAGAGTTCCGTCAGCACGACGGCGTGGTGACGATCTTGAACTACAGCAGCAGGGATTCGCCTAAACTCCGCTACAGTATTATCGAGGAATATGGTGGCAGGGGGCACCGCACACGGCTAAGGAATAGATCACGTGGATCAACTTGTGTGTTTCTGGGGTGCCTCTGCCTCAGTATATAAAGGAGCCAAGGGGGGGGGCGCCGGCCAAGGAGGAGGGCGCAGGAGGAGTCCTACTCCTTCCGGGAGTAGGACTCCCCCCCCAATCCTATTCCAACTAGGATTCCCAAGGGGGAAAGAGAGAGGGGGGCCGGCCACCTCTCTCTAGTCCTAATAGGACTAGGGGAGGGAGGTGCGCAGCCCCTTGGGCTGCCCCTTTCTCCTTTCCACTAAAGGCCCATAAGGCCCATATGGCTCCCGGGGGGTTCCGGTAACCTCCCGGTACTCCGGTAAAATCCCGATTTCACCCGGAACACTTCCGATATCCAAATATAGGCTTCCAATATATCAATCTTTACGTCTCGACCATTTCGAGACTCCTCGTCATGTCCGTGATCACATCCGGGACTCCGAACAACCTTCGGTACATCAAAATGCATAAACTCATAATATAACTGTCATCGTAACCTTAAGCGTGCGGACCCTACGGGTTCGAGAACAATGTAGACATGACCGAGACACGTCTCCGGTCAATAACCAATAGCGGGACCTGGATGCCCATATTGGCTCCTACATATTCTACGAAGATCTTTATCGGTCAGACCGCATAACAACATACGTTGTTCCCTTTGTCATCGGTATGTTACTTGCCCGAGATTCGATCGTCGGTATCCAATACCTAGTTCAATCTCGTTACCGGCAAGTCTCTTTACTCGTTCCGTAATACATCATCTCACAACTAACATATTAGTTGTAATGCTTGCAAGGCTTATGTGATGTGTATTACCGAGAGGGCCCAGAGATACCTCTCCGACAATCGGAGTGACAAATCCTAATCTCGAAATACGCCAACCCAACATCTACCTTTGGAGACACCTGTAATGCTCCTTTATAATCACCCAGTTACGTTGTGACGTTTGGTAGCACCCAAAGTGTTCCTCCGGCAAACGGGAGTTGCATAATCTCATAGTCATAGGAACATGTATAAGTCATGAAGAAAGCAATAGCAACATACTAAACGATCGGGTGCTAAGCTAATGGAATGGGTCATGTCAATCAGATCATTCAACTAATGATGTGATCCCATTAATCAAATAACAACTACTTTGTCTATGGTTAGGAAACATAACCATCTTTGATTAATGAGCTAGTCAAGTAGAGGCATACTAGTGACACTCTGTTTGTCTATGTATTCACACATGTATTATGTTTCCGGTTAATACAATTCTAGCATGAATAATAAACATTTATCATGATATAAGGAAATAAATAATAACTTTATTATTGCCTCTAGGGCATATTTCCTTCACTCTTAGCTTACTACGTGTCTTTTCCTGACGATCAGTAGTGGTGCCTAGTTGGGGTTTGATTCAGGGCCTTGTCGCATGTTGGGTTCTTTTCTATTTTGGCGCCGTAGTCGGGCCATGAGTGTTTGAATTGTGGATGTTATTTATGTACTCTGATGTGACGTGGCGAGTGTAAGCCAACTATGTATCTCCCCCTTGCGACATTGCTTGACTTGCGACATTGCTTTCAATGCGGTTATGTCTCTAAGTCGTGCCTCGACACGTGGGAGCTATAGCCGCATCGAGGGTGTTACAAGTTGGTAATCAGAGCCTTCCCCGACCTTAGGAGCCCCATTGCTTGATCGTTTTTAGCAGCCGAGTTGTGTCTAGAAAAATGTTTTGAGTCATTTAGGAATTATATATCGGAGAGCTTAGGAATTCTTTTTACTTCCCAGTCTCCTCATCGCTCTGGTAAGGCATCCTGACGTAGAGTTTTGACTCTTCTCTTCTCAAATTTCACTAAAAAAATTTTAGGATCACGCGAGTATCTTGGAATCGTTCCGATGGCTTATGATGAGAACATTGTCTTGGTGCCTCCTGTCAGGGGTTTAGTGGAAGTGTCCCGGGGAGTTGAGCTCTGAGGTGTTGTCATCATAATTTTATCGTTGCAATTCTGGAATACTTGAGATATGTTCGCCGACATCGAAAATCTCTTTTATGCAGTTCGTTGGTGAGATAACCTCGACGCCACCCAGTACTGGGGCGGGAGTTCGGGAGTATCGCCATAACTTGTATAACGGATGCTTTTCGAAGGTTGAGGTAGATGGTTTCCGAAGTTTTCTTGGTTATGTGTTGAAGGATGGATACAGCTGGATGTAGGATTTGCTAGTTTGGGTGAGATATTATGCTTCCCCTGTATCCCCAACACCTGATTGCATAACCGGAAAGGTTCGGGAGTTTCATAGGTGGGAATTCTAGTAGCTCTAGTTCTTCTTCCACGGATATTGGTTTGAGATTGGGATTTCTTACCGATTATTCGTTCTTGATCCGTACCTTGTTGATTTATTTCTCTACCTTAATTCTACGTGGCTTCTCAATTTATGGATATGTGACCATTTCAAGAGGAATGCATTCGTTCATTTTGTTCGGATGTGAAGACTATATGTTGCAATTTTCATTCCGTTGGATTCAGCTTCAATATTTATCTGTCAATGTGCTAATGGTGGTCAACCTCTTCAGGATGGCTCCTCCAACGCGCACGACTCCGAATCCTGATCCGCCACCGCCTCCACCTCCTCCAGAGGCATGGCAAGCTGTGATGGCCGCAACCAATGCAAACACACAGCTGATCATGCAAATTCTTCAAGAGCGCAATCAAGGCAGTCAAGGGAATCAAGGCAGCAATCAGAGTCACTTTGCTACACTCAACCAGTTCCTTGCTAACGGGCCAAAGACTTTCAGCAATTGTCTTGAGGCAACTGATGCTGACAATTGGCTTGTGGATCTGTGCAAGCATTTTGAGTGCAGCAACGTCAGGCCTGAGGACTTTGTCAAGTTCGCTTCCTTCCAACTCAAAGATCAAGGTGTAGAATGGTTCCAGCAGTACAAGGACTCCAGAGGTGGACATGTTATCACTTGGGATGATTTCCATCGAGATTTCCGAGCTCATCATATCCCAGAGCGTGGTTGAAAGCAAGCGTGAGGAATTCCGCAATCTGAAGCAAGGCTCTTTGTCTGTCTATGACTACAACAAGTTGTTCCCGAAGCTCGCCCGCTTTGCCAAGCAGGACGTGCCTGATGAGAAGAGCATGATATACCAGTTCAGGGGTGGTCTCAGAGAAGAAATTCAGCTAGCTCTTGTTCTCTTTGAGCCCTTGAGATACGATGAGTTCTACAACATGGGACTGAAGCAAGAGGCTGCTCAGTTGAGGTGTGATGCTTCCAAGAAGCGAGTCAGAGTTGTTACTCCTTCTTCCTCTACTCAAGTGGCCAAGCAGTAGAAGTATTGGCTTCCTCCTCCTCCGTTCCATCAGCCGTATCAGTAGAAGAGCAAAGGTGGCAGTGGTTCTTCCCACCCACCCAACCCTGGCTTTCAGAACAAGACTTCGTCTCAAGCTCCAAGATCGAGTGCTCCGTATCACCGTCCGCTTTCAGAGGTCACGTGCAACAAGTGCCAACAGAAGGGTCACTATGCCAACAAGTGTTTCAACCACAGGCATCTTCCTCCTCCTCCTCCTGTCAGATCGGCAAGTACAGTTGTGGTCAAGCATAACCCCAAGCACGCCAAGGTCAACTTGATGAATGCAGCTCAGGCAGAGGACTCGTCAGATGTGATAATGGGTAACCTTCATGTTAACGATGTTCCTGCAAAAGTTCTTTTTGACACTGGTGCATCGCATTGTTTCATGTCAAGATCATTTGTTTCCAAGCATGACTTCGTTTCACAAATGTTGGGTAAACCTATGGGAGTGGTTTCTCCGGCTAAGTCTATGAGGGCTACTTCAATAGTTCCGGATGTTTCTATCATGATGGGTGATTTCAAGTTTCTGGCTTCTCCAATGGTTCTTGGTAACTCGGATATTGATCTTATTCTCGGGATGGATTGGCTTTCTAAGCACAAGGCTCAGCTTGATTGTGCAGCCAGGCAGATTCAATTGACTCATTCGTCTGAGGATGTAATTGTCTTTGCCGCTCGTGATGATACTATCGTCTGTTTTCTCTCAATGAGAAGGGTGAATTGGATGCCATCTCAAATTCCAGTCGTTTGCGAATATCAAGACGTCTTTCCAGAAGAGCTCCCAGGAATGCCTCCGCACCGGCCAGTTGAATTCGTTATTGAACTTGAGCCTGGCACGGAACCTGTGTGCAAACGTCCTTACAAGCTCGGACCTGAAGAGTTGAAGGAGCTGAAGAAGCAACTCGATGAGCAAGAAAGATGGGTCTCATCCGGCCTAGTTCTTCTCCGTGGGGTTGTGGTGTTCTTTTTGTGAAGAAGAAGGATGGAACGGACCGACTTTGTGTTGATTACCGTCCGGTGAACAAGAAGACCATCAAGAACAAATACCCACTTCCCAACATCAATGAGCTGTTCGAACAACTCAAAGGTGCCCAAGTATTCTCCAAGCTTGATCTCCGTATGGGTTATCACCAGATTCGCATTCGTGAAGAAGATATTCCCAAGACAGCATTCAGAACAAGCTTTGGTTCATATGAATACACTGTCATGTCTTTTGGCCTCGCCAACGCTCCTCCGACGTTCTCTCGCATGATGAACTTCATCTTCAATGCCTACACCAATGACTTCGTTTTGGTCTATCTCGACGACATTCTGGTTTTCTCGAAGAACAAGGAAGATCATGCCAAGCACTTGCGTTTGGTTCTTGATAAGCTCAGGGAACATCAGTTCTACGCCAAGTTCTCCAAGTGTGAATTTTGGCTTGATGAGGTTCTTTATCTTGGTCATATCATCTCTGCCAAGGGCATTGCCGTGAATCCTGAGAAGGTGTCTGCAATTGTGAATTGGGAACCTCCTCAGAACGTGAAGCAACTCCGCAGTTTTCTCGGTCTCGCAAGCTATTGCCGAAGATTCGTTGAAAACTTTTCTAAGATCGCGAAGCCTCTCTCAAATCTTCTTCAGAAGCACGTCAAGTACGTTTGGTCTCCGGAGTGTGATATTGCTTTCAACACTTTGAAAGAAATTGATCACTGCTCCAGTTCTGACTCCGCCTGATGAATCCAAGCCGTACGAGGTCTTTTGTGATGCCTCTCTCCAAGGTCTTGGCGCAGTTTTGATGCAAGAGAAGAAAGTTGTTGCTTATACATCTCGCCAGTTGAAGCCTAATGAGAAGAACTACCCCACTCATGATCTCGAGTTGGCGGCAGTTGTGCATGCTCTTTTGACTTGGAGACATCTTCTATTGGGAAGAAAAGTGGACATTTTCACTGATCACAAGAGTCTCAAGTACATCTTCACTCAGCCTAATCTCAACCTCAGGCAAACTCGATGGGTCGAAATGATTCAAGAGTATAATCCGAGTATCGAGTATACTCCAGGCAAGGCCAATGTGATTGCTGACGCATTGAGCAGAAAGGCTTACTGCAACAGTCTGATTCTCAAGCCTTATCAACCCGAGCTTTGTGAAGCTTTCCGCAAACTTAATCTGCAAGTTGTTCCTCAAGGTTTCCTCGCCAACCTTCAAGTCTCTCCTACCTTAGAAGACCAGATTCGCCAAGCCCAACTTCTTGATGCTATGGTGAAAAAGGTGAAGATTGGGATTGCCAAGAGTCAGTCCAAGTACAAGTGCTACCGCCTTGATGACAAGGACACTCTCTTCTTCGAGGATCGTATTGTTGTGCCCAAAGGTGACCTTCCGTAAAGTGATCATGAACGAGGCTCACAATTCTCTCCTCTCCATCCACCCTGGGAGTACGAAGATGTATCAGGACCTCAAGCAAGCTTATTGGTGGACTCGAATGAAGCGCGAGATGCTCAATTCGTGAATGAATGTGATGTCTGCAGAAGAGTGAAGGCAGAACACCAAAGGCCAGCTGGTCTCCTCCAACCTCTTGCCATTCCAGAATGGAAGTTTGACCACATTGAGATGGACTTCGTGACTGGGTTTCCAAAGTCCAAGCATGGCAATGATGCTATATTCGTTGTCATCGACAAACTCACCAAAGTGGCTCATTTTCTGCCTATCAAAGAGTCGATCACTGCAGCTCAATTGGCGGAACTCTATACCTCTCGCATTGTCTCTCTGCACGGTATTCCTCAAGTGATCTCTTCAGACCGTGGCAGCATCTTTACCTCGAAGTTTTGGGATTCTTTTCAGAAGGCCATGGGCACCAACATCCGCTTCAGCACAGCTTTCCATCCTCAAACAAGCGGTCAAGTCGAGCGTGTCAACCAGATTCTTGAAGATATGCTCAGGGCTTGTGTGATCTCCTTCGGCATGAAGTGGGAGGATTGTCTTCCTTATGCTGAATTCTCCTACAACAACAGTTTTCAAGCAAGTTCGGGCAAGGCCCCATTTGAAATTCTGTATGGCAGGAAGTGCCGTACCCCTCTCAACTGGTCTGAAACCGGTGAACGTCAGCTTTTGGGTAATGACTTAATCACAGAGGCAGAAGAAATGTGCAAAGTCATTCGTGAGATAACCTCAAAGCAGCCCAATCCCGCCAGAAGAGCTACTATGATAGTAAGCACCGTGATTTGGCTTTCGAGATCGGAGATCATGTTTACCTCCGTGTCTCTCCTATGAAAGGTACTCGTCGCTTCGGTATCAAAGGGAAGCTTGCCCCTAGATACGTGGGACCTTTCAAGATTGTCAGCAAGAGAGGCGACCTCGCCTATAACTCGAGCTTCCTTCAAACTTTGCAAATGTTCATGACGTGTTCCATGTCTCTCAGCTTCGAAAGTGCTTCAAGACTCCTGACCGCACCGTCAACTTCGAGGACATTGAGCTCCAAGAAGATCTCTCCTATCGTGAGCACCCAGTTGCTATTCTTGAAGAGACTGAACGCAAGACTCGCAACAAGTCAATCAAATTTCTCAAAGTCAAGTGGTCACACCATTCCGACCGTGAAGCTACCTGGGAACGCGAGGATCACCTCCGTTCTGAGTACCCGGAGTTCTTTCAGTCCTAGATCTCGGGACGAGATCTTTTCGTAGTGGTGGAGTGTTGTAACACCCCGGATGTAACTTTCCCTATTTGTACTCCAACTCTTGCCGTTTCCGGCGTTAAGTTATATTTATTTCTCGGGTTCGGGTCTTTGTCTCCGTGTGTTGTTTTCTTTGTCATGCATCTCATATCATGTCATCATGTGCATTGCATTTGCATACGTGTTCATCTCATGCATTCGAGCATTTTCCCCGTTGTCCGTTTTGCATTCCGGCGCTTCGTTCTCCTCCGGTGGCCATTTCTAGCTTTCTTTCGTGTGTGGGGATTAAACATTTCCGGATTGGACCGAGACTTGTCATGCGGCCTTGGTTTACTACCGGTAGACCGCCTGTCAAGTTTCGTATCATTTGGACTTCGTTTGATACTCCAACGGTTAACCGAGGGACCGAAAAGGCCTCGTGTGTGTTGCAGCCCAACACCCCTCCAATTTGGCCCAAAACCCACCAAACTCTGCTCCATGTCCTAGAGCGTTCGATCACGATCGCGTGGCCGAAAACCGCACCTCATTTGGACTCTCCTAGCTCCCTCTATGCCTATATATACACCCCTCCTTTTCGGATCTCGGATCTCTCCCTCCAACCCTAGCAAAAAAGATCCGCCGCACCGGACGTGTCCGGCCCGCACCGAACAACGTCCGATCCACCCCGCCGCCACTCGCCAGCCGCCACCTGTCGCCGCCGCCGCAGCCGCCGGCCCGGGAGGCCCGTTCCCGGCCCCCGCGGCCCGAAGTCGCCGCCGCCAGCCTCGCCTACCCCGCCGCCGCGCCGCCTTCGCCCCCTCCGCGACCGGCCGCCACCCGCAGCCAAGTCCGGCGCCGGCCGCCCCGTTCCTCGTCGCCGGCGAGAGGAGAGCCCGACGCCGGCCGCCTCGAAGATCGCCGCCGCCCCACCGCGCCAAGTCGCCGCCCTGGCGAGCCCCCACACCGGCCGGCCTCTCCTTCCCCTCAAGTCCCACTCCGGCCACCTCCCTCGACTCCGGCGAACCATCTCCGGCGACCTCGGCGCGGCTGCTACAGGAACTGCTACAGTGTCGCGCCAGATCTAGATCCAAAAAAACCCTAACGGTTGACTTTTCTCCTCCAAACCCTGTTTTTCGAGCATACTTTGACCGACCGTATCTCCAATCCGTAGCTCCGATTTGGGATATAGTATATCAAAATGTCCGTCTCGACGAGTACATCATTTCATTCCATTGATCATTTTCATTTGAGTCATCTTGATGCCCAAATTCTGTTAGAAAGGGGCTTCGTGAGTCAATTGTCAGATCTGCTAGTTCATCTTAGACTTTTGTCATTTTTGCCATGATTATTGTGTGCATGATATGCCTGTGAGTCCTTCATATGTTTTGTTAAGGATTTTGTCTTCTTTCCAGAGGTGCAACCCATGCATTTTTAGGATGTGTGTGGTGACTTGTGCAAGCTTGCAAAGTGAGGCACCCGGTAAATCTGTTTTCAGAGACTTAGTTGTTTTCACTAAGTCTGGGATTATTTAGTTCATGATGCCATATGTTCAGCTTGTTTCCTAGTGATCCGTGCCTCTTTTGAGGATGATCAGTAAAGGAGTTTTGTTAATCATGTTATGCTATATCCATCCATGTCTTTGTTTGCAATTTTGGACTGCACCCTAGCTTGAGTCAATCGAGCTCTACTTTTGCTTCGTTGTGAATCTGGGCAGATCGTCAACTTGTTTGCGATTTTGCCGATGTTATTGTAGTTGATCCGTGCATGCTATGCCATTGTTCTTGCCATGTCTAGCTAGTATTTTGTGCCTTCTTTATGGATGTATGCTTGCTTGCCATGACTTGCACCGGTGAGTGCATCGAGCTCGTTTACATGCCTTCGTGAGTTATATTTCAGCATGTCTCAGTTTTCACTAAGTCTGAAAACTGATTGTGTTTTAGCTATGTTCGTGTGCCCGTTAGTATATTTTGTGAACCCTTTTGGCCTCAGGTCACTTTGGGTCTTTTGTTAAGCTTGTTGAGTAGCTCCATGCCATGTTCTTACTTGTCTTAATCAGGTCATGTATCATGTTGTTTTGCTGCTCCGAAGAGGGCTTCGTGATCTGAAATTTCAGACAAGTGTTAATTTCACTAAGTCTGGAATCTGTTTTGCATTTGCGTTTTTGCCATGCTTGTTTGAACCTCATAATGGATGAATTGGCCGTGGCTCAGTGCTAGTCTTTTGTTAAGCATCTTGTGTGCATCCCTGCCATGTATTTTGTTGTCATGTTTGGTTGCTGTAGCATGTTCATCTCATTGCATTTAGATGCCTACTTGCTGTAAATCGCAGACCGGTGTCATTTTTGAAATGCTTGCCATTTCCAAATCGTAACTCCGATTCCGATGATCTTTATATCGTTTTCGAGCGATTTCATCTCATCTTTCTAGTGGCACCCTTGGAATTCCAAGTTGAGGCCAGCTTCATGCATTTCCTGTCATATCTTGCATTTTGCATCCCGCATCGCATCCCGCATAGCATATCATCATTGCATCATGTCGTTTGATCCTTGCACGTGGTTGATTGTATCCTTGTTGCTTGTTTGTCTTGTTTGGGTAGAGCCGGGAGACGAGTTCGCTACCGAGGAGCCCGTTGAGTTTGCTTTTGAGGATCCAGTCAACTCTGACAACTGTGCAGGCAAGATGATCATACCCTCGAAATCACTACTATCTTTGCTATGCTAGTTTGCTCGCTCTTTTGCTATGCCAATGCTACGATGCCTACCTTTTGCTTGTCAGCCTCCCAATTGCCATGTCAAACCTTTAACCCACCTCGTCCTAGCAAACCGTTGATTGGCTATGATACCGCTTTTGT
>NC_053028.1:115706813-115736754 GCF_003073215.2 Triticum urartu
CATGAGGAATTTGCACACGCTCGCGAAGAAGAAGCATGTCATTGGCATTGAAAATGTCAAATCCCTCAAGGATCACTTATGCGGAGCCTGTGAAGCTGGAAAAATGACCAAGGCCAAGCATCCAGCGAAGACTATCATATCATGACTACTACTCGACCATTTGAATTACTTCACATGGATCTCTTTGCCCCTACTCACTATGCCACATTTACTAATGTTGCATCCTTATATGGCCTTGTCATTGTTGATGATTATTCTCGATATACATGCGCCCATATCATCACTTACAAAACTGAAGTGCGGGAAGTCTTCAAACGATTTTCATCGAGGGTTTCAACCAACTTTGGTGTGAAGATCAAGCACATCAGAAGTGATAATGGAACTGAGTTCAAGAACACTGGTCTTGATGACTATCTTGATGAACTTGGTATTACTCATGAGTTATCTGCTCCTTATACTCCTCAGCAAAATGGCGTCGTAGAGCGCAAGAACATGACTCTTGTTGAGATGGCCCGCACTATGCTTGATGAGTACAAGGTGCCTCCTCGCTTTTGGCCTGAGGCAATTGATACTGCGTGCCACATCATCAACAGGGTATATCTTCACAAATTCTTCAAGAAGACTGCATATGAACTCCTCACGGACAAGAAACCCAATGTGAGTTATTTCAAAGTCTTCGATGCTAAATGTTGGATTAGAGATCCTCATCACAGTTCTAAATTTGCACCGAAAGCACATGAAGGTTTGATGCTCGGTTATGGTAAAGACTCGCACACCTACAGAGTCTTCAACACCTATCATCACAAGGTTGTTGAAACTGTAGATGTGCGGTTCGATGAAACTAATGGCTCACAAAGAGAGCACCTACCTCCTGTGACAGATGAAATACCTCCTGAGGAATCTATTAAGTTCAAGGCTACTAAGGATGTCATTCCTACTGAAGAATCTGTTGAAGAAGCCATTCCAGAACATGAAGAACATCATGCTAATGCACCTGAGGAAAATGGTGCTGAAGAAAATGCTGATCAAATTCCTCAACGTCAACCCGCTCATCCTCGTGTTGCAAATGAAGTGCAAATTGAGAAAATCATCAACGACATCAACATTCCAGGTCCTCTCACACGCTCAAGAGCTTCACATTTATCTAACTTTTGTGGGCACTTTGCTTTCGTCTCTATCAAAGAGCCAACTAAGGTAGATGAAGCATTTATGGAGCCTGAGTGGATTCAAGCTATGCAAGAGGAATTAAATCAATTCGAGCTCAACAACGTCTGGGAACTGGTCAAACATCCAGATCCTCATAAGCACAATATCATCGGCACAAAATGGATCTACCGCAACAAGCAAGATGAAAATGGCCTTGTGCTGAGGAATAAGGCACGGCTTGTAGCTCAAGGCTACACACAGGTTGAAGGAATTGATTTTGATGAAACTTTTGCACCTGTTGCTAGACTTGAAGCTATTCGCATATTACTTGCTTATGTTAACCATCATAATATTATCTTATATCAAATGGATGTGAAAAGTGCATTCCTCAATGGTAAGCTTGAGGAAGAAGTATATGTTGCTCAACCCCCAGGTTTTGAAGATCCAAATCATCCTGACAAAGTCTTTAGACTCAATAAGGCACCACTGGAATTAGCTAATTTGCCGTCTGCCGAGTCTTTGCCGTCTGCTAGCTGACGGCAAAGAAGGTCTTTGCAGTCCGCTTGCAGAAAACGGACGACAATGAACTGGCTGATGGCAAAGAACGGTCTTTGCCATCTTCCTACTCTTTGCCATCAGCTAGCGGACGACAACGAATCTTTGCTGTCAGCTAGCAGACGACAAAGAGGGTGGTGGTCCCCACTAATGAGCTGATTAATCCAAACTTAATGGCCCCCCTCTTTGCCGTCAGCTAGCGGATGACAAAGAGGAAAAAAAGCTGACGACAAAGGTTTGGCGGACGACAAAGACCTAACCTACCTAACGACGAGACCCACCCGCCCGGGATCCATCTCTCTTTCTCTCCTCTCTCCTCCTCGAGCCACCACGCCGCCGCCCCCACCCCCTGCCGACGCCACCCGCCGCCGCCCCCACGCCGTGCTGCCACCCCCGCCACTCGCCGTCACCCCCACCAGCCGCCCCCACCACCTGCCGCCGCCCCCGCCACCCACTAGCCGCCCCGCCACCCACCGCCACTGAGGGAGTCCTGGATTAGGGGGTGTTCGGATAGCCGGACTATACCTTCAGCCGGACTCCTGGACTATGAAGATACAAGATTGAAGACTTCGTCCCGTGTCCGGAGGGGACTTTCCTTGGCGTGGAAGGCAAGCTTGGTGATACGGATATGTAGATCTCCTACCATTGTAACCGACTCTATGTAACCCTAACCCTACATGGTGTCTATATAAACCGGAGTGTTTTAGTCCGTAGGACAACATAAACATCAACAATCATACCATAGGATAGCTTCTAGGGTTTAGCCTCCTCGATCTCGTGGTAGATCTACTCTTGTACTTGAAGGAAATATGCCCTAGATGCAATAATAAAGTTATTATTTATTTCCTTATAATCATGATAAATGTTTATTATTCATGCTAGAATTGTATTAACCGGAAACATAATACATGTGTGAATACATAGACAAACAAAGTGTCACTAGTATGCCTCTACTTGACTAGCTCGTTAATCAAAGATGGTTATGTTTCCTAACCATGAACAATGAGTTGTTATTTTATTAACGGGATCACATCATTGAGAGAATGATCTGATTGACATGACCCATTCCATTAGCTTAGCACCCGATCGTTTAGTATGTTGCTATTGCTTTCTTTATGACTTATACATGTTCCTATAACTATGAGATTATGCAACTCCCGTTTACCAGAGGAACACTTTGGGTACTACCAAACGTCACAACGTAACTGGGTGATTATAAAGGAGCATTACAGGTGTCTCTAAAGGTACATGTTGGGTTGGCGTATTTCGAGATTAGGATTTGTCACTTCGATTGTCGGAGAGGTATCTCTGGGCCCTCTCGGTAATGCACATCACATAAGCCTTGCAAGCATTACAATTAATATGTTAGTTGTGAGATGATGTATTACGGAACGAGTAAAGAGACTTGCCGGTAACGAGATTGAACTAGGTATTGGAATACCGACGATCGAATCTCGGGCAAGTAACATACCGATGACAAAGGGAACGACGTATGTTGTTATGCGGTCTGACCGATAAAGATCTTCGTAGAATATGTAGGAGCCAATATGGGCATCTAGGTCCCGCTATTGGTTATTTACTGGAGACATGTCTCGGTCATGTCTACATTGTTCTCGAACCCGTAGGGTCCGCACGCTTAAGGTTACGATGACAGTTATATTATGAGTTTATGCATTTTGATGTACCGAAGGTTGTTCGGAGTCCCGGATGTGATCACGGACATGACGAGGAGTCTCGAAATGGTCGAGACATAAAGATTGATATATTGGAAGCCTATGTTTGGATATCGGAAGTGTTCCGGGTGAAATCGGGATTTTACCGGAGTACCGGAGGTTACGGAACCCCCCGGGAGCTAAATGGGCCATGATGGGCCTTAGTGGAAAAGAGAAGAGGCAGCCTACATGGGCCGCGCGCCCCTCCCCTCCCTTGGTCCGAATTGGACAAGGAGAGGGGGCCGGCCCCTCTCTCTCTTTCCCCCCTCCACAAGTCCTATTCCAACTAGGATTGGGGGGGGGGAATCCTACTCCCAGAGGGAGTAGGACTCTCTGGCGCGCCTATGTGGCCGGCCAGCCTCCCCCCTTTTGGTCCTTTATATACTGAGGCAGAGGCACCCTAGAACACACAAGTTGATCCACGTGATCTATTCCTTAGCCGTGTGCAGCGGCCCCCAGCCACCATAGTCCTCGAATAATACTGTAGCGGAGTTTAGGCGAAGCCCTGCTGCTGTAGTGCATCAAGATCATCACCACGCCGTCGTGCTGACGGAACTCTTCCCCGACACTTTGCTGGATCGGAGTCCGGGGATCGTCATCGAGCTGAACGTGTGCTCGAACTCAGGAGGTGCCGTAGTTTCGGTGCTTGATCGGTCGGATCGTGAAGACATACGACTACATCAACCAAACGCTTCCGTTGTCGATCTACTAGGTATGTAGATCACACTCCCCCCCTCGTTGCTATGCATCACATGATCTTGCGTGTGCGTAGGAATTTTTTTGAAATTACTACGAAACCCAACAGTGGTATCCGAGCCTAGGTTATTTATATGTTGATGTTATTATTGCAGGAGTAGAACACAAGTGAGTTGTGGGCGATATAAGCCATACTGCTGACCAGCATGTCATACTTTTGTTCGGTGGTATTGTTGGATGAAGTGACCCAGACCGACATTACGCATACGCTTACGCGAGACCGGTTCTCCCGACGTGTTTTGCACAGAGGTGGCTTCTGGGTGACAGTTTCTCCAACTTTAGTTGAACCAAGTGTGGCTACGCCCGGTCTTGCGAAGGTTTAAAACGGAGTCAAAAAATTGACAACTATCGTTGTGGTTTTGATGCGTAGGTGAGATTGTTCTTACTTAAGCCCGTAGCAGCCACGTAAAACTTGCAACAACAAAGTAGAGGACGTCTAACTTGTTTTTGCAGGGCATGTTGTGATGTGATATGGTCAAGACATGATGCTGAATTTTATTGTATGAGATGATCATGTTTTGTAACCGAGTTATCGGCAACGCGGCAGGAGCCATATGGTTGTCGCTTTATTGTATGCAATGCAATCGCGATGTAATGCTTTACTTTATCACTAAACGGTAGCGATAGTCATGGAAGCACAAGCTTGGCGAGGCGACAACGATGCTACGATGGAATCAAGGTGTCACGCCGGTGACAATGGTGATCACGAGGTGCTTCGGAGATGGAGATCACAAGCACAAGATGATGATGGCCATATCATATCACTTATATTGATTGCATGTGATGTTTATCTTTTATGCATCTTATCCTGCTTTGATTGACGGTAGCATTATAAGATGATCTCTCACTAAATTATCAAGAAGTGTTCTCCCTGAGTATGCACCGTTGCGAAAGTTCTTCGTGCCGAGACACCACGTGATGATCGGGTGTGATAGGTTCTACGTTCAAATACAACGGGTGCAAAAGAGTTGCACACGCGGAATCCTCAGGTTATACTTGACGAGCCAAGCATATACAGATATGGCCTCCGAACACGGAGACCGAAAGGTCGACGCATGAATCATATAGTAGATATGATCAACATAGTGATGTTCACCAATGAAACTACTCCATCTCACGTGATGATCGGACATGGTTTAGTTGATTTGGATCACGTAATCACTTAGAGGATTAGAGGGATGTCTATCTAAGTGGGAGTTCTTAAGTAATATTAAATTGAACTTAAATTTATCATGAACTTAGTACCTGATAGTATCTTGCTTGTTTATGTTTGATTGTAGATAGATGGCTCGTGCTGTTGTTCCGTTGAATTTTAATGCGTTCCTTGAGAAAGCAAAGTTGAAAGATGATGGTAGCAATTACACGGACTGGGTCCGTAACTTGAGGATTATCCTCATTGCTGCACAGAAGAATTACGTCCTGGAAGCACGCTAGGTGCCAGGCCTGCTGCTGATGCAACTGACGACGTTAAGAACGTCTGGCAGAGCAAAGCTAATGACTACTCGATAGTTCAATGTGCCATGCTTTACGGCTTAGAATCGGGTCTTCCACGACGTTTTGAACGTCATGGAGCATATGAGATGTTCCAGGAGTTGGAGTTAATATTTCAAGCAAATGCCCGAATTGAGAGATATGAAGTCTCCAATAAGTTCTATAGCTGCAAGATGGAGGAGAACAATTCTGTCAGTGAGCATATACTCAAAATGTCTGGGTATAATAATCACTTGAGTCAATTGGGAGTAATCTTCCGGATGATTGCGTCATTGACAGAATTCTCCAATCACTTCCACCTGGCTACAAGAGCTTCGTGAGGAACTATAACATGCAAGGGGTGGATAAGACAATTACCGAGCTCTTCGCAATGCTAAAAGCTGCGGAGGTAGATATCAAGAAGGAGCATCAAGTGTTGATGGTCAATAAGACCACTGGTTTCAAGAAAAGGGCAAAGGGAAGAAGAAGGGGAACTTCAAGAAGAACAGCAAGCAAGTTGCTGCGCAGGAGAAGAAACCCAAATCTTGACCTAAGCCTGAAACTGAGTGCTTCTACTGCAAGCAGACTGGTCACTGGAAGCGGAACTGCCCCAAGTATTTGGCGGATAAGAAGGATGGCAAGGTGAACAAAGGTATATGTGATATACATGTTATTGATGTGTACCTTACTAATGCTCGCAGTAGCACCTGGGTATTTGATACTGGTTCTGTTGCTAATATTTGCAACTCGAAACAGGGACTACGGATTAAGCGAAGATTGGCTAAGGACGAGGTGACGATGTGCATGGGAAATGGTTCCAAAGTCGATGTGATCGCGGTCGGCACGCTACCTCTACATCTACCTTCGGGATTAGTATTAGACCTAAATAATTATTATTTGGTGCCAGGGTTGAGCATGAACATTATATCTGGATCTTGTTTGATGCGAGACGGTTATTCATTTAAATCAGAGAATAATGGTTGTTCTATTTATATGAGTAATATCTTTTATGGTCATGCACCCTTAAACATGGGTCTGTTCTTATTAAATCTCGATAGTAGTGACTCACATATTCATAATGTTGAAGCCAAAAGATGCAGAGTTGATAATGATAGTGCAACATATTTGTGGCATGCCGTTTAGGTCATATCGGTGTAAAGCGCATGAAGAAACTCCATACTGATGGACTTTTGGAACCACTTGATTATGAATCACTTGGTACTTGCGAACCGTGCCTTATGGGCAAGATGACCAAAACACAGTTCTCCCATACTATGGAGAGAGCAACAGATTTGTTGGAAATCATACATACAGATGTATGTGGTCCGATGAATATTGAGGCTCGTGGTGGATATCGTTATTTTCTCACCTTCACAGATGACTTAAGCAGATATGGGTATATCTACTTAATGAAACATAAGTCTGAAACATTTGAAAAGTTCAAAGAATTTCAGAGTGAAGTTGAAAATCATCGTAACAAGAAAATAAAGTTTCTACGATCTGATCGTGGAGGAGAATATTTGAGTTACGAGTTTGGTGTACATTTGAAAAATTGTGGAATAGTTTCGCAACTCACGCCACCCGGAACACCACAGCGTAATGGTGTGTCCGAACGTCGTAATCGTACTTTACTAGATATGGTGCGATCTATGATGTCTCTTACTGATTTACCGCTATCGTTTTGGGGATACGCTCTAGAGACGGCCGCATTCACGTTAAATAGGGCACCATCAAAATCCGTTGAGACGACGCCTTATGAACTGTGGTTTGGCAAGAAACCAAAGTTGTCGTTTCTGAAAGTTTGGGGCTGCGATGCTTATGTGAAAAAGCTTCAACCTGATAAGCTCGAACCCAAATCGGAGAAATGTGTCTTCATAGGATATCCAAAGGAAACTATTGGATACACCTTCTATCACAGATCCGAAGGCAAGACTTTTGTTGCTAAATTCGGAAACTTTCTGGAGAAGGAGTTTCTCTCGAAAGAAGTGAGTGGGAGGAAAGTAGAACTTGACGAGGTAACTGTACCTGCTCCCTTATTGGAAAGTAGTACATCACAGAAAACTGTTTCTATGACACCTACACCAGTTAGTGAGGAAGCTAATGATGATGATCATGAAACTTCAGAACAAGATACTACTGAACCTCGTAGATCAACCAGAGTAAGATCCGCACCAGAGTGGTACGGTAATCCTGTTCTGGAAGTCATGCTACTAGATCATGATGAACCTACGAACTATGAAGAAGCGATGGTGAGCCCAGATTCCGCAAAGTGGCTTGAAGCCATGAAATCTGAGATGGGATCCATGTATGAGAACAAAGTATGGACTTTGGTTGACTTGCCCGATGATCGGCAAGCAATTGAGAATAAATGGATCTTCAAGAAGAAGACTGACGCTGACGGTAATATTACTGTCTACAAAGCTCGACTTGTCGCAAAAGGTTTTCGGCAAGTTCAAGGGATTGACTATGATGAGACCTTCTCACCCGTAGCGATGCTTAAGTTTGTCCGAATCATGTTAGCAATTGCCGCATTTTATGATTATGAAATTTGGCAAATGGATGTCAAAACTGCATTCCTGAATGGATTTCTGCAAGAAGAGTTGTATATGATGCAGCCGGAAGGTTTTGTCGATCCAAAGGGAGCTAACAAAGTGTGCAAGCTTCAGTGATCCATTTATGGACTGGTGCAAGCCTCTCAGAGTTGGAATAAACGCTTTGATAGTGTGATCAAAGCATTTGGTTTTTACAGACTTTTGGAGAAGCCTGTATTTACAAGAAAGTGAGTGGGAGCTCTGTAGCATTTCTGATATTATATGTGGATGACATATTCTGATTGGAAATGATATAGAATTTCTGGATAGCATAAAGGATACTTGAAAAAGGAGTTTTTCAATGAAAGACCTCGGTGAAGCTGCTTACATATTGGGCATTAAGATCTATAGAGATAGATCAAGACGCTTAATTGGACTTTCACAAAGCACATACCTTGACAAATTTGAAGAAGTTCAAAATGGATCAAGCAAAGAAAGGATTCTTGCCTGTGTTACAAGGTGTGAAATTGAGTAAGACTCAATGCCCGACCACTGCAGAAGATAGAGAGAAAATGAAAGATGTTCCCTATGCTTCAGCCATAGGCTCTATCATGTATGCAATGCTGTGTACCAGACCTGATGTGTGTCTTGCTATAAGTCTAGCAGGGAGGTACCAAAGTAATCCAGGAGTGGATCACTGGATAGCGGTCAAAAACATCCTGAAATACCTGAAAAGGACTAAGGATATGTTTCTCATATATGGAGGTGACAAAGAGCTCATTGTAAATGGTTACGTTGATGCAAGCTTTGATACTGATCCGGACGATTCTAAATCGCAAACCGGATACGTGTTTACATTAAACGTTGGAGCTGTCAGTTGGTGCAGTTCTAAACAAAGCGTTGTGGCGGGATCTACATGTGAAGCGGAGTACATGGCTGCTTTGGAAGCAGCAAACGAAGGAGTCTGGATGAAGGAGTTCATATCCGATCTAGGTGTCATACCTAGTGCACCGGGTCAATGAAAATCTTTTGGGCAATACTGGTGCAATTGCCTTGGCAAAGGAATCCAGATTTCACAAGAGAACCAAGCACATCAAGAGACGCTTCAATTCCATCCGGGATCTAGTCCAGGTGGGAGACATAGAGATTTGCAAGATACATACGGATCTGAATGTTGCAGACCCATTGACTAAGCCTCTTCCACGAGAAAAACATGATCAGCACCAAAGCTCCATGGGTGTTAGAATCATTACTGTGTAATCTACATTATTGACTCTAGTGCAAGTGGAGACAGAAGGAAATATGCCCTAGAGGCAATAATAAATGTTATTATTTATTTCCTTATATCATGATAAAATGTTTATTATTCATGTAGAATTGTATTACCGGAAACATAATACATGTGTGAATACATAGACAAACTAAACGTCACTAGTATGCCTCTACTTGACTAGCTCGTTAATCAAAGATGGTTATGTTTCCTAACCATAGACATGTGTTGTCATTTGATTAACGGGATCACATTATTAGGAGAATGATGTGATTGACATGACCCATTCCATTAGCTTAGCACCCGATCGTTTAGTATGTTGCTATTGCTTTCTTCATGACTTATACATGTTCCTATAACTATGAGATTATGCAACTCCCGTTTGCCGGAGGAACACTTTGGGTGCTACCAAACGTCACAACGTAACTGGGTGATTATAAAGGAGCATTACAGGTGTCTCCAAAGGTACATGTTGGGTTGGCGTATTTCGAGATTAGGTTTTGTCACTCCGATTGTCGGAGAGGTATCTCTGGGCCCTCTCGGTAATGCACATCACTTAAGCCTTGCAAGCATTACAACTAAATGAGTTACTTGCGGGATGATGTATTACAGAACGAGTAAAGAGACTTGCCGGTAACGAGATTGAACTAGGTATTGGATACCGACGATCGAATCTCAGGCAAGTAACATACCGATGACAAAGGGAACAACGTATGTTGTTATGCGGTCTGACCGATAAAGATCTTCATAGAATATGTAGGAGCCAATATGGGCATCCAGGTTCCCGCTATTGGTTATTGATCGGAGACATGTCTCAGTCATGTCTACATTGTTCTCGAACCCGTAGGGTCCGCACGCTTAACGTTTCAATGACAGTTTATTATGAGTTTATAGTTTTTGATGTACCTAAGTTGTTCGGAGTCCCAGATGTGATCACGGACATGACGAGGAGTCTCTAAATGGTCGAGACATAAAGATTGATATATTGGAAGCCTATATGTTGGACATCGGAAGTGTTTCCGGGTGAAATCGGCATTTTACCGGAGTACCGGGAGGTTACCGGAACCCCCCGGTACCTAATGGCCTTAATGGGCCTGTGAGGAAGAGGAGAGAGGCTAGGGGCTGCCGCGTGCCCCTCCCCCAAGTCCGAATTGGACAAGGAGGGGGGGCGCCCCCCCTTTCCTTTCCCTCTCCTCCTTCCCCCCCAAGTCCTAATCCAAACTAGGAAAGGGAGGGAGTCCTACTCCCGGTAGGAGTAGGACTCCTCCTGCGCGCCTCCTCCTAGGGCCGGCCGCACCCCCTTGCTCATCTTATATACGGGGGCAGGGGGCACCTCTAGACACACAAGTTGATCTCTAAGATCGTTTCTCTTAGCCGTGTGCGGTGCCCCCTTCCACCATAGTCCTTCGATAATATTGTAGTGGTGCTTAGGCGAAGCCCTGCGACAGTTGAACATCAAGATCGTCACCACGCCGTCCGTGCTTGACGGAACTCTTCCCCGACACTTTGCTGGATCGGAGTCCGGGGATCGTCATCGAGCTGAACGTGTGCTAAAACTCGGAGGTGCCGTAGTTTCGGCCTTGATCGGTCGGGCCGTGAAGACGTACGACTACATCAAACCGCGTTGTCATAAACGATTCCGTTGTCGGTCTACAAGGGTACGTAGATCACACTCTCCCCTAACGTTGCTATGCATCACCATGATCTTGCGTGTGCGTAGGAAATTTTTTGAAAAATTACTACGTTCCCCAACACCAAGTGCCATATGACCAGCTACAGCCTACCAAGCCTTTCTCGGTAGTGACTGATGGCTCCACCACCCTGATAGGGCAGGTCCACCTCCCTGTCACCTTCGGCCCACGCGATAACTACCGCACCGGGATCATCGACTTCGACGTCGCCCACATCCGTCTGCCGTACTGCTACCTCTTGAGCATGCGCTGGTTTTCCCTTGAAGAGGAAAGGGTGATGCAGCAAAGTAGCATAAGTATTTCTCTCAGTTTTTGAGAACCAAGGCATCAATCCAGTAGGAGTCTACACGCAAATCGCCTAGTACCTGCACAAACAAATAAGAACCTTGCAACCAACGTGATAAAGGGGTTGTCAATCCCTTCACGACCACTTGCAAAAGTGAGACCTGATAAAGATAATAAGATAAATATTTTTGGTATTTTTGTATAGATTGGAAAGTAAAGATTTCAAAATAAATAGTAAAATGGAATTGTAGATCAGAAACTTATATGATGTAAAGTAGACCCGGGGGCCATAGGTTTCACTAGTGGCTTCTCTCAAGATAGCATATATTTTGGTGGGTGAAAAAATTACTGTCGAGCAATTGATAGAAAAGTGCTTAGTTATGAGAATATCTAGGCATGATCATAAACATAGGCATCACGTCCACGTCAAGTAGACCGAAACGATTCTACATTTACTACTATTACTCCACACATCGACCGCTATCCAGCATGCATCTAGAGTTAGTTCATAAGAACAGAGTAACACATTAGGCAAGATGACATGATGCAGAGGGATAAACTCAAGCAATATGATATAAACCCCATCTTTTTATCCTCTATGGCAACATTACAATACATGTCGGTTCCCTTTATGTCACTGGGAACGAGCACCGCAAGATTGAACCCAAAGCTAAGCACTTCTCCTATTGAAAGAAAGATCAATCTAGTAGGCCAAACCAAACTGATAATTCGAAGAGAATTGCAAAGATATCAAATCATGCATATAAGAATTCAGAGAAGAATCAAATATTATGCATATATAAACTTGATCATAAACCCACAATTCATCGGATCTCGGCAAACACACTGCAAAAAGTATTACGTTGAATAGAAATCCAAGAACATCGAGGAGAACTTTGTATTGAGAACCAAAGAGAGATAAGAAGCCTTCTAGCTAATAACTATGGACCCGAAGGTCTGTGGCAAACTACTCACACATCATTGGAGAGGCTATGGTGTTGATGTAGAAGCCCTCCGTGATTGAATCCCCCTCCGGCAGATCATCGGAAAAGGTCCCCATATGGGATCACACAGGTATAGAAGGTTGCTGTAGTGGAAAAGTGGTTTCGTGGCTCCCCTGGATGTTTTCAGGGTATAAGAGTATATGCAGGCAAAATAAGTAGGTCGGTGGAGCTACGAGGGGCCCACGAGGGTGGGGGGCGCGCCGCCCTACCTCATGGCCGCCTCGTTGCCTCCTTGACCTCCACTCCAAGTCTCCTGAATTGTGTTTGTTCCAAAAAATATACTCGCGAAGGTTTCATTCCGTTTGAATTCCGTTTGATATTCCTTTTCTACGAAACACTGGAATAGGCAAAAAAACAACAATTTGCACTGGGCCTTCGGTTAATAGGTTAGTCCCAAAAATAATATAAAAGTGCATATTAAAGCCCATTAAACATCCAAAACAGATAAAAGAACAACAACAAATTATAGATATGTTGGAGATGTATCAAGCATCCCCAAGATTAATTCCTGCTCGTCCTCGAGTAGGTAAATGATAAAAACAGAATTTTTGATGTGGAATGCTACCTAACATAATTTTCAATGTAATTTTCTTTATTTTGGCATGAATATTCAGATCCGAAAGATTCAATACAAAATTTTAATATTGACATAAAAACAATAATACTTCAAGCATACTAACCAAGCAATTGTGTCTTCTCGAAATAACATGGCCAAACAAAGCTATCCCTACAAAATCATATAGTCTGGATATGCTCTATCTTAATCACACAAAATATTTAAATCATGCACAACCTCGATGACAAGCCACGTAATTGTTTCATACTTTTGATGTTCTCAAACTTTTTCAATCTTCACGCAATACATGAGCGTGAGCCATGGATATAGCACTATAGGTTGAATAGAATGGTGGTTGTGGAGAAGACAAAAAGGAGAAGATAGTCTCACATCAACTAGGCATATCAACGGGCTATGGAGGTGCCCATCAATAGATATTAATGTGAGTGAGTAGGGATTGCCAAGCAACGGATGCACTAGAACTATAAGTATATGGCTCAACAAAAGAAAGGGGGGCACGCCCCTAACCCTCATGCCCCCCCTCCCCGCCCGTAAGGCAGTTGCTGCTCTTCTTTTGCCGCAAGAAAGCTAATTTTCGGAGAAAATCTGGGCGAAGGTTTCAATCCAATCAGAGTTACGGATCTCCGGGTATATAAGAAACGGTGAAAGGGCAGAATCCCAGAGCGCAGAAACAGAGAGAGAGAGAGATAGACAGATCCAATCTCGGAGGGGCAATCGCCCCTCCCATGCCATGGAGACCAAGGACCAGAGGGGAAACCCTTCTCCCATCTAGGGAGGAGGTCAAGGAAGAAGAAGAAGAAGGGGGCCCTCTCCCCCTCTCTTCCGGTGGCGCTGGAACGCCGCCGGGGCCATCATCATCACCGCGATCTTCACCAACACCTACGCCATCTCCACCAACATCTCCATCACCTTCCCCCCTCTATCTACAATGGTCCACTCTCCCGCAACCCGCTGTACCCTCTACTTGAACATGGTTATTTATGCTTCATATTATTATCCAATGATGTGTTGCCATCCTATGATGTCTGAGTATATTTTCGTTGTCCTATCGGTAATTGGTGAATTGCTATGATTGGTTTAATTTGCTCATGGTTATGTTGCTATCCTTTGGTGCCCATCATATGAGCGCGCGCGTGGATCACACCATAGGGTTAGTTGTATGTTGATAGGACTATGTATTGGAGGGCAAGAGTGACAGGAGCTTCAACCTAGCACAGAAATTGATGCATACGAGATTGAAGGGGGACCAATATATCTTAATGCTATGGTTGGGTTTTACGTTAATGACGGTTAGTAGTTGCGGACGCTTGCTAATAGTTCCAATCATAAGTGCATAGAATTCCAAGTCAGGGATGACATGCTAGCAGTGGCCTCTCCCACATAAAACTTGCTATCGGTATAGTAAAGTAGTCAATTGCTTAGGGACAATTTCGCAACTCCTACCACCACTTTTCCACACTCGCTATACTAACTTTTTTGCTTCTTTATCTAAACATCCCCTAGCTTTTATTTATGTGCTCTTTATTATCTTGCAAACCTATCCAAAAACACCTACAAAGTACTTCTAGTTTCATACTTGTTCTAGGTAAAGCAAACGTTAAGCGTGCGTAGAGTTGTATCGGTGGTCGATAGAACTTGAGGGAATATTTGTTCTACCTTTAGCTCCTTGTTGGGTTCGACACTCTTACTTATCGAAAGAGGCTACAATTGATCCCCTATACTTGTGGGTTATCAAGACCTTTTTCTGGCGCCATTGCCGGGGAGCCATAGCGTGGGGTGAATATTCTCGTGTGTGCTTGTTTGCTTTATCACTAAGTAATTTTTATTTGCTGTTCTAAGTTGTTCTCTATCTTTAGTTATGGATATGGAACACGAAATACCAAAAAAATTAGGTGTACTTGCTACTCATGGAGATGGGGAACCTCCTAAAACCCTCGATGCTGGTTAAATGAAAAATATTATGTACTACTTTGACAATCCTGAGAAAACCCCATTCAATTATGTAATGGGAGACACGTTGGATCAACGTGAATACTTTAGGGATTATCGCTTGACTCAAAAGGGAAACGATTATGGGATCAAATTCATCTGTTGCATTGGTATGCTCGGGAACTATGCTTGAGATATGATTATACTTGTTGCTCTAGGATGAAGCCTCCACACCTTCCCTTTTAATGCAAATTTAATGATGATAAAACCTTGGCTTCTTATGCTAATGGTATATATGATTACTATGATGTGGAACAAATAGAAGAATTTGTTGCTTTTATGGGTGCTTATGAAATTGAATCTTTGTTTAAAGAGTGTGAAAATTTTGATGATTCAGTTTATAGACCTAAAAATTTAGCTATCCTTAAATATTGCTATGAGAATTATGAATTCAATTCCGATATTGATGATTTTATTGAGAGAGTCTCCGCTGTCCAAGAAGAGATTAATATTTTACAGGAGTCTATGGAAGAAGAAATTGATGAAACCGTGAGCTCATTGGATGAAAAAGATGAGGAGGAGAGCGAAGAACAAAAGGAGGAAGAGCGGATTGATCACCCATGCCCACCTTCTAATGAGAGTACCTCTTAAATTCATGCATTGTTTAATTTCCCTTCGTGCTTATCGAAGGATGAATGCTATGGTGATTGTTATGATCCCCGTTTATTCTTTTGAAATATCCCTTTTTGATGATTGTAAGTGCATCTAGTGCCCCTTAGTGATTTTAGTGTATTGAAGACTTATAGGTTAAGGGACTAATGTGTTTATGAGTGTACACAGGTCTATAAGTCTATGAGGAGTTTGATATTTACAGAGAAAGTCGACCCCTAAAAATGAAGTTCTTCGACTGAAGACTTTGGCTTTCTGAAGACTTTCTGAATACTTTGAAAGTGAAGAAATTGGTGCAATCCTGAAGACTTGGTATTCATTCGAGGAGCATGAAGCATGAAGACTTTTGTTTTTGCAGTTTCATTTTCTCTGTCTTGAGTCATAGGATACACCGTACTGTTAAAGGGGGTCGAGGAAATACTAAGGAAAAAATTCCATGTGATGCTCAACTCAAATCCTACCTACCAATCCTTTCGAGTGAAGCCATTGGAAATCTCATATAGTTCAGTCAAATTTCTTCAGTGACAGAGATGAAGTTCTTATGGTCTCTCAGGAATTTGTTCTGACTGAGGAGTTAGGAATTCGCTAGTGCGGATTGCCTACACAGTGGAACATGATAGCCCTGAGGAATTTGATACTCAAAGTTCCGACCGTTGCTGTGCTATGCGCCAGCTATCCCAAAATATCTACCCACTTAACGGTCATATCATTGAAGGGCATTTATGTCTTATCATATCGGGCTGCTCCCTAGGCTATAAATAGCCACCCCCTACAACTAGGGCTGGGCATATAACCCAAAAACCGATGTCCCGAACCGAACTAACCGGCACCGAAGCCGAATTCACCGAAACCGGAAACTTCGGTTGTATGTCCGGTTTCCATTTGATGAGAACCGAATTTGGTCCGGTGAATTCGGGTTTATTGCTGGGGTACCCGAATAGACCGAAACCCGAGAAAACACAGGGGTCTGACCTGCGCGTCTATTGCTGTCCCCTGCGCGTCTGTTGGTGTACTCGAAGTACTCTTTCCAATGCTGGAGTGCACGAGTCTGACGGCCGCATCGGGAAGAGGCGAACCCGAGTAGTACCACAGTGAGCCATCGTCGCTGTATATTATGTGTAAAGGACAAAGTGCTAGTAGTACTTCTCTTGGGTAGTAGTACTAAAGGAGCTGCCATCGCTAATTTTACAGAGTAAAGTTTTGCTCGGGAGAATCAATAGCAGTAGTAGCTACTACTAGTAGCTAGTACGCAGACCTACAAGCACTGTACATCAGAATAAAGTACTAGAGGTTCCTGCTGCTAGTACGTGTACTATACATTCATCAGAATAGAGGCAGTGATTCCGTCTGTTATTTACTCGGTGCTGTTCGGTAGAACCGACGACCGAACCGAAATTTCGGTGCAGAGAATCATCGGTTAGCTAATATTCTATTGACCGATCGGTCCGTGCTTTGCCAAAACCGAAATTGTGAATTGACCGAGAAACCAACCCGATCGGTTCGGGGGAACCGAACGCCCAGCCCTACCTACAACCACTAGCTGGTTGGCTGCTCCGAGAGAAACTGACACTTGTCATTTGAGAGCATCCCATCCTCCGAGGACTTTGAGTGAAAATCATCAAGTGAGGAAAACCCAAACCCAAACACCTACAAACCCAGAGTGATTGAGCATCACTGAAGAGATTGATCTTGCGTGGATCCGATGCTTGTTACCTTTGAAGACTGTGCATCTTCCAGATGGTTAGGCGTCATGGTCTAGAGCATCCAAGAGGAAATTGTGGATCGCCGAGTGACCAAGTCTGTGAAGGTTTGGAAGTCACCTGAAGACTTACCACGAGTGATTGGGTGAGGTTTGTGTGACCTTAGCTCAAGGGGAACACGATGAGGACTGAGTGTTCTGAACTGCGTGTTCAGAACTGGGTGTCCGGGACTGTGTGTCCTCGGGTTTAAATACCTATCCACCCTAACCAGATGTACAACTGTCACAACAGTTGGAACTGGTCTACCAAATCATTGTCTTCACCAAGTTACCTGGTTACATTTCCTCAACCCTTCCATTTCCTCTTTTATGTGTTGAGTGCTTGTTCATATCTATTTGAAGACTTTGACTGAAAGACTTCCTATATTTCCTCAGTTCAATTTCTTCAGTCTCTTTGTCTTATCCTGTGTTACCCTGTGTTTACGCTTTCTATACTCTATACTTGTTTTCATTTCATCATGGAGACCATGCTCATGCACTGCTATGTTTACTTCTGAGTACTTATTCCGCTGCAAGTAGTTCTTCACTCAGGAATTTCCTCACCCGCAAATTCCTCAGTGAAGAATTCATAAAAATTGCCTATTCACCCCCCTCTAGTCGATATAACGCACTTTCAATTGATATGAGAGCAAGGTACTCCTTTGTTCTGTGTGATTTTGGTTTAACCACCTGGTGTTTTAGTTATGTCGACCGCAGGTATGATCAAGGTTTCTGCTGGGTGTCCTACCTTCGATGGGACAGACTACCCCTACTGGAAGAATAAGATGCGCATGCATCTTGAGGCAATTGATAATGACCTCTGGTATGTTGTGGAGAATGGTGTTCCCTCTGTCACTCCCACCATCAATGTTGCTGATGTGAAGAGATTCAAGCAACTCGACTCTCAAGCGAAGAATATCATATGTGGCCATCTGAGCAAAGGGCAGTATGGCAGAGTGAGTGCTTTGGAGACAACTAAGCTTATCTAGGACAGGCTGTCCAAGGTCAATGAGGGAGTCTCAACACAGCGTGACTCTCGAGTTGAGGTTCTTCGAAATCTCTTCAACCGCTTCAAAAGACTCGACAATGAAAATGTTCAGCAAACCTTCGATTGCCTCACTGACATCTCAAACGAGCTTCAAGCACTTGGTGCCGCTGATATCACCGACCATGAGGTGGTGAAGAAATTGCTGAGATCGCTTGATTCCTCATTTGATACCTTGGCATTGATGATACAAGAACGTGGAGACTACAAGTCACTTGATCTTGCTGATATCCTCGAGAGACTAAACACTCATGAGTTCCAGCTTGCTGAGAAGAGAGATCTCTATGGACCAAGTTATGGTAGATCACGGGCTCTGAAGGCCAAGGCAGTATCCGAATCTGATGGTGAAGATTCTGATAGCGGTCTTGGTGACCTTGAAGAACTGAGCCAGGAGCTAGCAATGCTCGTGAGGAAGTTCCAAAAGTTTTCAAGACGTGGTCATTTTGGTAAATCCTCAAGAGGTGGTGACTTGAGATCAGATTCCTCATCCCATGATTACAAGAAGAGACTCTACCATAAATGCAAAAAAACCTGGACACTACATTCAAGACTGTCCTTAGTGGGAAAAGGAATCGAAGAAGAAGAAGAAGTACAAGGATTACAGTTCTGATGATTTAAAGAAGTAGAAGAAATCTTCAAAGTCCTCATCATCAAGACCCTCAAGGTCCTCATCTCACAAGAAGAGCAGCTCCAAGAAGGCTCGAGCATTCATTGGCAAGGAAATGGATTCTGAGGCTGAATCTGAGGAAAATGAGGAAGAGGAGGAATCTGAGGAGTCAGACTCTGGGGTGGCGAGCCTAGCCCTCGCTACCGCGTTTGTAAGCAAGTCCATCTTCAACTATGAAGAAAAGAACCTCCCCGACACTACTGATGACGGCGATGAGGACTACGCTCACACCTACTGCTTCATGGCAAAAGGCTCGAAGGTACTCAAATATCCCTCATCTGAATCTAGTGAGAATGAATTTGATGAAAACCTCAAACCCATCTATTCTAAACTTGCTAAGATTGTTGTGAAACTGCAAAAGGCTCTTGAAAAGGTTCAAAATATGCTAGATAAAAGCGATGATATGTTAGGCGAGGAAATTGATCACACTAAAATCTTGACTGAAAATCTTCAAAGACTTCAGTCCAAGTTTGACAATCTTCAAGCTCATCATAACACTCTCCTATCTGATCATGAGAAGCTTTCTTATGAATTTCTTCAAAGAAAGCAAGATCTTGAGAAGCTAAGAGTGAGTTATGAAGATCTTCAGGAGCGTGATTAGTTACTTGCTCAACAGATCAGCGCTACTCAGGATGAATTTGTTCCTCCATGCTTGAAGTCAATTGAATGTGAAACTGCTAATTCTTCACCTGAATGCTCAAATTCTTCCATTGCTGCAAATTCTTCAATTGCCTCTACTATCACTAATTCCTCATCTGAGGACATTGCTAGTATTACTAATGATGCTGGGCTGAAGGAATTGTATATGACAGACATGTACAAAAGCCTCAAAGGGCATCAGGCTCTTTGTGACGTGCTTAAAAGGCAGATCCTCAACAGGAACCCTAGGAAAGAGGGTATTGCCTTTGATAGGAAAATCAATGCTGATGGGACCTACTGGAAACCTGAGCAGTATCCCAAAACCTCATGGGTTGCTGCAAAAGGACCTTCAGTGGATCCATCTACTTTATCTGGCTTTACATGTGAATCTTCATATTCTTCTGAGGAGTCCATTGACTTTAACTATAAACTGTTCGAAAATCAGAATGGTGAAGTATTTGCTAGATATGTCGGCACTAACTGCAGGAACGGTCCTCCTATGAAGAAAATCTGGGTTCCCAAAAGGTGCCTTGAAAATCTTCAGGTGAATGTCATCATGACACCACCTGTGAAGAATAGGAACCCCAAATCAAATTCTTCATATGGACCAAATTCTTCATATGGATCCAAGTCGTCATACCGACCAAACTCCTCTCATGGATCAAATTCCTCAAAAGGATCAAAATCCTCATATGCACATCATCGTGCTAACCCGTCTGTTTCACAGGGAAGATCTAAGGATAATGGATATGTGCATTATTCATCAAATCATTATGTCCATAAGTCCTCGAAGAATTTCTCTGCCTACTCTTATGCTTATCCTAACCCCTCTTATGTGAAACGAAGTGGATTGGCGTCTATGCCACCTTTCTCTTATGGAGCTCGCAGAATGATGAACTCTTTGCCACCCCTTTAGATGTGGGTGGTGAAGAAAAGGAACTAATCTCTTATGTAGGGTCAGGTCTCCAAACGAACTTAATCGTCTGAAGAATTTGCTGGAGACCTGAATATGCTTGAAAGGACGCAAGCTATTCATGAAGAAATGAATTTTCATTTCTCATGCCCTCATATTGTTTTATCTGTTCTATTGTCTGATGAAATTGATACCATATTCTTCACTGATGAAGTATATGAGTTCGTAAGTTGCACTAATTCATCTGCAGGATGATCAACCCAAAGCCACTGAGTGGGTCCTCGATAGTGGATGTACAAATCACATGACTGGTGACAGGAGCTTATTGATGGACTCTGCTTTATCTCCATCACATCTGAAGCATATCACCTACGCTGACAAAGGCAAAAGCAAGGTATTGGGTCTAGGTAAGGTTGCAATCTCAAAGGATCGACACATGGACAAAGTCATGCTTGTCGAGTCCTTAGGGTTCAAACTCATGTCTGTCTCAATGCTTTGTGATCTTGATATGGTGGTTGTCTGTGGCAAGTATCGTTGTGTTGTGATCATGGAAACTGACAATTCCAAAGTCTTCAAAGGCTTTAGGAGAGGAGATTTGTATATTATTGATTTCTCTACAGGACCACAACCTGCTACATGTCTTCTTGCAAAAGCTTCAGAAGGCTGGCTATGGCATCGATGACTTGGTCATGCTGGCATGAGGAATCTGCACACTCTCGCGAAGAAGAAGCATTTCATTGGCATTTAAAATGTCAAATTCCTCAAGGATCACTTATGCGGAGCCTGTGAAGCTAGAAAGATGACCAAGGCCAAGCATCCAGCAAAGACTATCATGACTACTACTCGACCATTTGAATTGCTTCACATGGATCTCTTTGGCCCTACTCACTATGCCACATTTACCAATGCTGCATCTTTATATGGCTTTGTCATTGTTGATGATTACTCTCGATATACATGGGTCCATATTATCACTTACAAAACTGAAGTGCAGGAAGTCTTCAAATGATTTTCCTCGAGGGCTTCAACTAACTTTGGTGTGAAAATCAAGCACATCAGGAGTGATAATGGAACTGAGTTCAAGAACACTGGCCTTGATGACTATCTTGATGAACTTGGTATCACTCATGAGTTATTTGCTCCTTATACTCCTCAGCAAAATGGCATCGTGGAGCGCAAGAACAGGACTCTTGTTGAGATGGCCCGCACTATGCTTGATGAGTACAAGACGCCTCCTTGCTTCTGGCCTGAGGCAATGATACTGCATGCCACATCATCAACAGGGTATATCTTCACAAATTCTTCAAGAAGACAACATATGAACTTCTCACTGACAAGAAATCCAATGTGAGTTATTTCAAAGTCTTCGGTGCTAAATGTTGGATTAGAGATCCTCTCATCAAGTTAAATTTGCACCGAAAGGGGAGGGGGTGGAGGGAGGGGGGATAGATCCTCATCTCTCTTCTTTTGACTCGCACACCTACAGAGTCTTCAACACCTGTCATCACAAGGTTGTTGAAACTATATATGTTCGGTTCGATGAGACTAATGGCTCGCAAAGAGAGCACCTACCTCCTGTGACAGATGAAATATCTCCTGAGGAATCTATTAAGCTCAAGGCTACAGAGGATGTCATTCCTACTGAAGAATCAGCTGAAGAAGTTATTCTAGAGCATGAAGAATGTCATGCTAATGAACCTGAGGAAAATGGTGTTGAAGAAAATGCTGATCAAATTCCTCAATCTCAACCCGCTCATCCTTGCGTCACAAATAAAGTGCAAATTGAGAAAATCATCAGCGACATAAACATCCCAGGTCCTCTCACATGCTCAAGAGCTTCACATTTATCTAACTTTTGTGGGCACTTTGCTTTCGTCTCTATCACAGAGCCCACTAAGGTAGATGAAGCATTTCTGGAGCCTGAGTGGATTCAAGCTATGCAAGAGGAATTACATCAATTCGAGCTCAACAACATCTGGGAATTGGTCAAACGTCCAGATCCTCGCAAGCACAATATCATCGGCACAAAGTGGATCTACGCAACAAGCAAGATGAAAGTGGCCTTGTGGTGAGGAATAAGGCACGACTTGTAGCTCAAGGCTACACACAGGTTTTGAAGATCCAAAGCATCCTAACAGAGTCTTCAGACTCAATAAGGCCCTCTATGGCCTCAAGCAGGCCCCATGGGTGTGGTATGATACTTTGAAGGAATTCCTCATGAAGAAAGGCTTCAAACACGGTTCACTTGATCCAACTCTTTTCACTAAATCTTATGATGGTGAATTGTTTGTGTGCCAAATATATGTTGATGATATTATCTTTGGCTGTACTGACCAACATTATACTGATGAATTTGCCTATATGATGAGTGAAGAATATCAAATGTCTATGATGGGAGAATTGAAATTCTTCTTAGGTCTTCAAATTTGTCAACAACGCAATGGCATATTCATATCTCAGGAGAAATATCTCAAGGATGTACTAAGGAAATTTGGCATGCAAGATTGCAAAGGAGTCAAAATCCCTATGCCCACAAATGGCCATCTATGCACTGATGAAAATGGTATTGACTTCGATCAAAAGGTATACCGCTCCATGATTGGTTCTTTATTGTACCTATGTGCATCTAGGCCAGATATTATGCTTAGTGTTTGCATGTGTGCCCGATTTCAAGCTACACCGAAGGAATCACACCATAAGGCTGTGAAGCACATTCTTCGATATCTAGCTCACACACCAACACTTGGATTATGGTACCCCAAGGGCTCGGCTTTTGATCTCATTGGATTTTCAGACTCTGACTATGCTGGTGATCGTGTGGATCACAAGTCAACATTTGGCACATGCCATTTCCTCGGACGATCTTTGGTCTGTTGGTCCTCGAAGAAACAGAACTGCGTATCACTGTCTACTGCTGAAGCTGAGTACATTACTCTTGGTTCTTCATGTGCTCAACTGCTATGGATGAAGCAAACTCTCAAGGACTACGGCGTCAACGTGAAGAATGTGCCACTCTACTGTGACAATGAGAGTGCCATCAAGATTGCTCATAACCTAGTTCAGCACTCGAAGACAAAGCACATTCAGATTCGTCATCATTTTCTCCCTACTCATGTGTTGAAGGGCGACATCTCTATTGAGCATGTGAAGACTGAAGAACAGCTAGCCGATATCTTCACTAAGCCCTTGGATGAGAAGAGATTTAGCAGGTTGCGGTGTGAGCTAAATATCCTAGAATCTTCGAATGTTCTTTGAAAAGGACACCCATCCTAACACTTATGCAAAATTGATGACTTAGATGTGCAACACATGAAGAAACGTTTTTCTTCAATCAATGAAGACTAACACTCTAAGTGTGAAGAAATTAATGAAGAATTTGATTCTCAGAACCCTACGACAATTGTACGCGGTGTCTGAAATCATCATTCTTATACGGTGGGTCACGCCACCACAAAATGTTGAAAATCTTCAATTGAGCTTTTCCTCAGTTCTTTGATATTCCTCAATTGTTTTTCAATTTGCATTGTCTTCACCATCTCCGTCATTTTCCTTCATTGGCTATATATATATATATATATGAGTTTATGTCCTCTACAGCATTCACTTATTGCTATTTCTTCAAGTTGCTTGTTCTGCTAAGTGAATGTGATCGGACCCTTCCCCTCTATGCTAAACTCAACCCAGTCTATTCACAAATTCTTCATGTGCGTTCTATTTGAAACTCGTTCAAAATCTTCACTGTGTCCTTGTCAGCTGAAGAAATTGCTAACGGAACTTTAAAACCTATCTTATCTAAATTTTCGGCTTTGCCGCTCAAACCGTTCCACATCCCACGACAACACTTATCCATTCACCCACGATCTCACACTCTCCACTTCTCAGTACGTGGGTGACATGTGTTGGGTAACGTAGTAATTTCAAAAAATTTCCTACGCACACGCAAGATCATGGTGATGCACAGCAACGAGAGGTGAGAGTGTTGTCTATGTACCCTCGTAGACCGGAAGCGGAAGCGTTATAACAACGCGGTTGATGTAGTCGTATGTCTTCATGGCCCGACCGATCAAGCACCGAAACTATGGCACCTCCGAGTTTTTGCACACGTTCAGCTCGATGACGATCCCCGGACTCCGATCCAGCAAAGTGTTGGGGATGAGTTCCGTCAGCACGACGGTGTGGTGACGATCTTGATGTTCTACCGTTTCAGGGCTTCGCCTAAGCACCGCTACAATATTATCGAGGATTATGGTGGAGGGGGGCACCGCACACGGCTAAGAGATCAATGATCAATTGTTGTGTCTCTGGGGTGCCCCCTGCCCCCGTATATAAAGGAGTGGAGGAGGGGGCCGGCCAAGGAGGGTGGCACGCCCAAGGGGGGGAGTCCAACTCCCACCGGGAGTAGGACTCCCCTTTTTCCTATTAGGAGTAGGAGAGGGAAGGAAGAGGAAGGAGGGAGGAAGGAAATGGGGAGCCGGCCCCCCTCCCAATTCGGATTGGGCTTGGGGGGGGGGCGCCCCCTCCCTTGCTCCTTTCCCCTCCTTTCCACTAAGGCCCAATAAGGCCCATATACCTCCCGGGGGGTTCCGATAACCTCCCGGTGATCCGGCATTGTCCCAATCTTACCCGGAACCTTTCCGGTATCCAAATATAGTCGTCCAATATATCGATCTTTATGTCTCGACCATTTCGAGACTCCTCGTCAAGTCCGTGATCACATACGGGACTCCGAACAACCTTCGGTACATCAAAATATATAAACTCATAATGAAACTGTCATCGTAACGTTAAGCGTGCGGACCCTACGGGTTCGAGAACAATGTAGACATGACTGAAGACAATCTCCGGTCAATAATAGAGAGGACCTGGATGCCCATATTGGGCTCCTACATATTCTACGGAGATTTTATCGGTCAGACCGCATAACAACATACGTTGTTCCCTTTGTCATCGGTATGTTACTTGCCTGAGATTCGATCGTCGATATCTCAATACCTAGTTCAATCTCGTTACCGGCAAGTCTCTTTACTCATTCCATAATACATCATCTTGCAACTAAGTTATTAGTTGCATTGCTTGCAAGGCTTAAGTGATGTTTATTACCGAGAGGGCCCAGAGATACCTCTCCGACAATCGGAGCGACGAATCCTAATCTTGAAATACGCCAACCCAACATGTACCTTTGGAGACACCTGTAGAGCACCTTTATAATCACCCAGTTACGTTGTGACATTTGGTAGCACACAAAGTGTTACTACGGTAAACGGGAGTTGCATAATCTCATAGTCATAGGAACATGTATAAGTCATGAAGAAAGCAATAACAACATACTAAACGATCGGGTGCTAAGCTAATGGAATGGGTCATCTCAATCACATCATTCTCCTAATGATGTGATCCCATTAATCAAATGACAACTCATGTCTATGGTTAGGAAACATAACCATCTTTGATTAACGAGCTAGTCAAGTAGAGGCATACTAGTGACACTTTGTTTGTCTATGTATTCACACAAGTATTACGTTTCCGGTTAATACAATTCTAGCATGAATAATAAACATTTATCATGATATAAGGAAATAAATAATAACTTTATTATTGCCTCTAGGGCATATTTCCTTCAGTCTCCCACTTGCACTAGAGTCAATAATCTAGATTACATAGTAATGATTCTAACACCCATGGAGCTTTGGTGCTGATCATGTTTTGCTCGTGGAAGAGGCTTAGTCAACGGGTCTGCAACATTCAGATCCGTATGTATCTTGCAAATCTCTATGTCTCCCACCTGGACTAGATCCCGGATGGAATTGAAGCGTCTCTTGATGTGCTTGGTTCTCTTGTGAAATCTGGATTCCTTTGCCAAGGCAATTGCACCAGTATTGTCACAAAAGATTTTCATTGGACCCGATGCACTAGGTATGACACCTAGATCGGATATGAACTCCTTCATCCAGACTCCTTCATTTGCTGCTTCCGAAGCAGCTATGTACTCCGCTTCACACATAGATCCCGTCACAACACTTTGTTTAGAACTGCACCAACAGACAGCTCCACCGTTCAATGTAAACACGTATCCGGTTTGCGATTTAGAATCGTCTGGATTAGTGTCAAAGCTTGCATCAACGTAACCATTTACGACTAGCTCTTTGTCACCTCCATAAACGAGAAACATATCCTTAGTACTTTTCAGGTATTTCAGGATGTTCTTGACCGATGTCCAGTGATCCACTCCTGGAATACTTTGGTACCTCCCTGCTAAACTTATAGCAAGGCACACATCAGGTCTGGCACACAGCATTGCATACATTATAGAGCCTATGGCTGAAGCATAGGGAACATCTTACATCTTCTCTCTATCTTCTGCAGTGGTCGAGCATTGAGTCTTACTGAACTTCAAACCTTGTTACACAGGCAAGAACATTTTCTTTGCCTGATCCATTTTGAACTTCTTCAAAACTTTGTTAAGGTATGTGCTTTGTGAAAGTCCAATTAAGCGTCTTGATCTATCTCTATAGATCTTGATGCCCAATATATAAGCAGCTTCACCGAGGTCCTTCATTGAAAAAATCTTATTCAAGTATCCCTTTATGCCATCCAAAAATTCTATATCATTTCCAATCAGCAATATGTCATCCACATATAATATCAGAAATGCTACAGAGCTCCCACTCACTTTTTGTAAATACATGCTTCTCCAAAAGTCTGTATAAAACCAAATGCTTTGATCACACTATCAAAGCATTTATTCCAACTCCGAGATGCTTGCACCAGTCCATAAATGGATCGCTGGAGCTTGCACACTTTGTTAGCTCCCTTTGGATCGACAAAACCTTCTGTTGCATCATATACAACTCTTCTTCCAGAAATCCATTCAGGAATGCAGTTTTGACATCCATCTGCCAAATTTCATAATCATAAAATGCGGCAATTGCTAACATGATGATTCGGACAGACTTAAGCATCGCTACGGGTGAGAAAGTCTCATCGTAGTCAATCCCTTGAACTTGTCGAAAACCTTTCACAACAAGTCGAGCTTTGTTGACAGTAACATTACCGTCAGCGTCAGTCTTCTTCTTGAAGATCTATTTAGTCTCAATTGCTTGTCGATCATCGGGCAAGTCAACCAAAGTCCATACTTTGTTCTCATACATGGATCCCATCTCAGATTTCATGGCCTCAAGCCATTTTGCGGAATCTGGGCTCACCATCGCTTCTTCATAGTTCGTAGGTTCATCATGATCTAGTAGCATGACTTCCAGAACAGGATTACCGTACCACTCTGCGCGGATCTCACTCTGGTTGATCTACGAGGTTCAGTAGTATCTTGTTCTGAAGTTTCATGATCATCATCATTAGCTTCCTCACTAACTGGTGTAGGTGTCACTGAAACAGTTTTCTGTGATGTACTACTTTCCAATAAGGAGCAGGTACAGTTTACCTCATCAAGTTCTACTTTCCTCCCACTCACTTCTTTCGAGAGAAACTCCTTCTCCAGAAAGTTTCCGAATTTAGCAACAAAAGTCTTGCCTTCGGATCTGTGATAGAAGGTGTATCCAATAGTTTCCTTTGGATATCCTATGAAGACACATTTCTCTGATTTGGGTTCGAGCTTATCAGGTTGAAGCTTTTTCACATAAGCATCGCAGCCCCAAACTTTCAGAAACGACAACTTTGGTTTCTTGCCAAACCACAGTTCATAAGGCGTCGTCTCAACGGATTTTGATGGTGCCCTATTTAACGTGAATGCGGCCGTCTCTAGAGCGTATCCCCAAAACGATAGCGGTAAATCAGTAAGAGACATCATAGATCGCACCATATCTAGTAAAGTACGATACGACGTTCGGACACACCATTACGCTGTGGTGTTCCGGGTGGCGTGAGTTGCGAAACTATTCCGCATTGTTTCAAATGTAGACCAAACTCATAACTCAAATATTCTCCTCACGATCAGATCGTAGAAACTTTATTTTCTTGTTACAATGATTTTCAACTTCACTCTGAATTCTTGAACTTTTCAAATGTTTCAGACTTATATTTCATTAAGTAGATATACCCATATCTGCTTAAATCATCTGTGAAGGTGAGAAAATAACGATATCTGCCACGAGCTTTAATATTCATCGGACCACATACATCTGTATGTATGATCTCCGACAAATCTGTTGCTCTCTCCATAGTTCCAGAGAACGGTGCTTCAGTCATCTTGCCCATGAGGCACAGTTCGCAAGTACCAAGTGATTCATAATCAAGTGGTTCCAAAAGTCCATCAGTATGGAGTTTCTTCATGCGCTTTACACCGATCTGACCTAAACGGCAGTGCCACAAATAAGTTGCACTATCATTATCAACTCTGCATCTTTTGGTTTCAATATTTTGAATATGTGTATCACCACTATCGAGATTTAGAAAAAATAGACCACTATTCAAGGGTGCATGACCATAAAAGATATTACTCATATAAATAGGACAACCATTATTCTCTGATTTAAATGAATAACCGTCTCGCATCAAACAAGATCCAGATATAATGTTCATGCTCAACGCTGGCACCAAATAACAATTATTTAGGTCTAATACTAATCCCGAAGGTAGAGGTAGCGTGTCGACCGCGATCACATCGACTTTGGAACCATTTCCCACGCGCATCGTTCACCTCGTCCTTAGCCAATCTTCGCTTAATCCGTAGTCCCTGTTTCGAGTTGCAAATGTTAGCAACAGAACCAGTATCAAATACCCAGGTGCTACTGCGAGCATTAGTAAGGTACACATCAATAACATGTATATCACATATACCTTTGTTCACCTTGCCATCCTTCTTATCCGCCAAATACTTGGGGCAGTTCCGCTTCCAGTGACCAGTCTGCTTGCAGTAGAAGCACTCAGTTTCAGGCTTAGGTCCAGACTTGGGTTTCTTCTCTTGAGCAGCAACTTGCTTGCCGTTCTTCTTGAAGTTTCCCTTCTTCTTCCCTTTGCCCTTTTTCTTGAAACTAGTGGTCTTGTTGACCATCAACACTTGATGCTCCTTCTTGATTTCTACCTCCGCAGCTTTCAGCATTGCGAAGAGCTCGGGAATAGTCTTGTTCATCCCTTGCATATTATAGTTCATCACGAAGCTCTTGTAGCTTGGTGGCAGTGATTGGAGAATTCTGTCAATGACGCAATCATCCGAAAGATTAACTCCCAGTTGAATCAAGTGATTATTATACCCAGACATCTTGAGTATATGCTCAGTGACAGAACTGTTCTCCTCCATCTTGCAGCTATAGAACTTATTGGAGACTTCATATCTCTCAATCTGGGCATTTGCTTGAAATATTAGCTTCAACTCCTGGAACATCTCATATGCT
>NC_053028.1:115737754-115758050 GCF_003073215.2 Triticum urartu
AAGTGCATCATCTAATTTCTTAGACCAATTCTTCCGGGACCTATTAACAGTCTTTTGCAAAATTAATTTTATTTCTCTATTGCTAAGTCCAACTTGACCACTAGACTGAGGATGATAAGGTGATGCAAATCTATGGTTAACATCATACTTAGCAAGCATTTTATGGAAAGCACCGTGAATAAAGTGTGAACCACCATCAGTCATTAAATATCTAGGGACTCCAAACCTTGGGAAAATAATTTCCTTAAGCAATTTAATAGAGGTGTTGTGATCAGCGCTGCTAGTTGGGATAGTGTCGGTGTCAAAACCGGCGGATCTCGGGTAGGGGGTCCCGAACTGTGTGTCTAGGCCGGATGGTAACAGGAGGCAGGGGACACAATGTTTTACCCAGGTTCGGGCCCTCTTGATGGAGGTAAAACCCTACGTCCTGCTTGATTGATATTGATGATATGGGTAGTAGAAGAGTAGATCTACCACGAGATCAGAGAGGCTAAGCCCTAGAAGCTAGCCTATGGTATGATTGTATGTTATGGTTGTTGTCCTACGGACTAAAACCATTCGGTTTATATAGACAACGGAGAGGGTTAGGGTTACACAAGGTCGGTTACAAAGGAGGAGATATACATATCCGTATTGCCCAGCTTGCCTTCCACGCCAAGTAGAGTCCCATCCGGACACGAGACGAAGTCTTCAATCTTGTATCTTCATAGTCTAAGTCCGGCCAATGGAGATAGTCCGTGTGCCGGAGACCCCCTAATCCAGGACTCCCTCAGTAGCCCCCGAACCAGGCTTCAATGACGATGAGTCCGGCGCAGTATTGTCTTCGGCATTGCAAGGCGGGTTCCTCTCCAAATTTGTGTACCTGTCGAAATAGTGTCCGGCCTCTTGTGAATGTTGCACTCCTTGGCTTCCACGCCCAATAATGGCCACTTTCCACGTGTCGAGCGAATGTGAAGAGCCAGGGTGTTTTTACATTTACCCCCTAGCTGTGTGAATGAGCTGCCTATTAAAAAGACGAGGATTCAGATCCAAATCACACCATCCTCCCTTGGCGAGCCTTCATCGGAGCGCATTCGACAGAGATCCATTTCCATCATGGCTGGTCGACGCAGCTCCTCCTCTCGCTCCCCTAGCCCCAAGCTTGGAGATTGGGAGAGATGCTCCGTCCCGCATAGCAAATTAGTGATGCTTCAGACCAAGGGATTTCTTCCCCTAGTGTACATGGTCCCGGTTCGAGCCGGGCTTGCCACCTATAATGCGGAGAGCAAAGCGGAGAGCCTTCCCAATCCCTCCAAGGGAGAGCGGGTATGCCTTGTCCCTTATTTGGTAAGAGGGCTCGGATTTCCAATTCATCCGTTTCTCCGGGGGCTCCTGGAGTTCTACGGCCTCCAGTTGCACAACCTTATGCCTGCCTCCATGCCGCACATCGCGGGATTCGTAGCCCTTTGCGAGTTGTTTTTGGGCTGTGAGGCTCATTTCGCTCTGTGGAAGAAGTTGTTCTGCCTTGTGCCCCGTTCTCGGAAGGGGTCAATATATCAAGTGGGCGGAGCCGAAGTGTGGCGTATTGCTGGGACCGGATACCTGTCCAGAACCCCAAAGAAGACGTCCAAAGACTGGCCTTTAGTCTAGCGATTTCAACGCAGGAGCTGCGTCGGGCTGTAAGGGAGATAAACAACCCCCCTCCACAACCCGAGGACCCTGGACGGTCCCTTGACCCGGCCTCCCAGGAGGATCCGGACATATCTGTGGAGCTGATCGATGGGGTATTTTACCAATCGAGTAATGACAACGCTTTGGTGGCCATTACGGCCAATTACCCCGGGCTACTTCCAGCCTCACAGGTGACTGAGACCGAAGTCCTAGCACTTTGAAAAGGGATCCGTCCTTGTGTGTTTTTGATTGCCATATAACATCCGTGTTTTGCAGGGGAGGTCCTTGAGGCGGAAGGCCGAGCCTGCGGCGACTAGCCAACAAGGGGCCGCGAGGCCAAGCAGGCTGAAAAGACCCGCAGTTCGGATTGAGACACCGGCGCAGCGGTACGGCGCACCGTCTTTATTGCAAGACATTATTCTTAGAGGCATATTAACGCCCATGCCTTCTTTTCAGGAAAAAGAGCGCTCGCCGGACTATACCCATAGAGGCTACTAATCGCGCCTCCACCAGCCAGGCTCCAAGGCCGGATTCGGAGGCGGAAACAAGGTGTGCGCAGGGCGCTCCTCCAACAGAGGATGCGGACAAACTGTCCGCCACCAATTCCGAGGTGGAAAGTGCCATGAACCACAGGCATCGCCGGACTATTCTTCGTGACGCTTGTTTCTCCCAAGAGGCATTGGATGCCTTCAACTCGGGAGATTCGTACCTCTATGCCGCTCAAAATGGTCTAGCCAGAGCCACGGAGCAGTATGTAAAAGACATACGGGTGAAAAAATTTGGTGATTATATATATCAGTAGCCCCTGAGACTTGAAGCAGTTAGAATAACTGATTTAAGGATCACTTGTTATGCAGGTTCTTACCGAAAAGAATACTCAACTGTCCCAGGAGCTGGAAGAGTGCAGATCCCAACTTCAGGCCGCACTGGCCGCGGCGGGGGAGCCCAAAGAGACGCCCTTTGGTAATATATCCTTTGAATGATAAGTGTCATATAGGATGCGGCGTATATGCAGATCTGATGATAAAATTGCAGATGACGCTGGAGTAAATCCGGATAAGCAACAGCTCCTACGCCAGCTGAAGGCCGGTGAGAGCGTGCTGACGAGGGTGAGGCAGGAGAAGAATGATCTCCTAGATGCCAACACCAAGCTGGGCATGGAACTAAAAGATGTTCGTGCCCAACTGTCGGACTCTATTAAGGAGAATCGGCGGCTTCGACGCGGCATATTTAGTAAGTGCTTGAACGAACTTTGAAAAAGAGTTCGGCGAGGAAGCTAGCTGATAGAGTTATGTCTGAAGGTATGCTAACAGGTCGTCCTGCCGAGGAAATGCCCGGTTCAACGGGTGACCTTCTTCCCGAGCTCTCACAGCTGCACGAACGAGTTCGGCAAGTGATGCAAGGCGTCGCCCAGGCCTTGTGGCCATCCGTCTCCATACCCGAAGGCCTTGGAGAGCTTGTAGAAAAGTTGAAGGGAGCGCGGCGGTGCTTCCGATTATGGAAGATATCGGCCAGCCATCAGGGTGCCAGGGAAGCCTGGGCAATGGTGAAGACACGGTACACGAAGGCTGACCCGAACCACATGGCCGAAGTCGGACCTGTGGGGCCTGATGGGAAGGAGATCCCTGTGAGCTTAGTGTACGGCCAAGTAGAATTGGCCGCAAAGTATTCCCAACAAGGACTGTAGACTAGACAGCCTATTGGATGGTATTGAAGAGGAATTCAACCAGTCAAATTGACTATGTAATTTAAAGTGACATGTATAATGCCTTCTAGCCGGATTGTAGATCGTTTGTCGTGGCGGACCTTTTCGCTTCAACCTCGGGACCCGACGGTCCGGAGTGTATCCGAATACCCTCTCGGTTATGTAAGAACCGGGGCATGCGTGGAGACCAGGCGTAGGGGTCATTAGTGCTTTATCAGACAAGTGCCCAACTAGTTATGTTATATTACATGGGTTAGTAGAAAACATCTTCCAGGGAGAATAGTTCCGTAGGGTTCCTTTCCCTGGGTAAGCATGCCCTAAAGTGCATGTCCGGACTGCGATAGAGAAGCGCAGAAAAAGATCTGGGGGCAGATATGGATAAAATAAAAGTCTCTTTTTGTTCACCGACCGAATATTCCCTTAAGAACGCTAGCTTTCGGCTTCACCCAGTCTGAGGTACACATCCGGCTGACCCGGTGTAACAATCGCAGAGGTGCTCCCCTTATGCCCTAGCCGAATTAACGGGAACGTAGGGCATAAATACAAGAGCCAGGCAGCCCAGCTTGGCGAAAACTTAAGTCATATCGATGCATTATAATGGTGAAAAAGGTACATGCGGAAGTATAACACATGTGTTGGGCGTGAGGCCCGGGTAGATAATTTAAGCTTCTGTGAAAGAAGCCCCCAGGTATGGAGAGTGCGGGTAGCGCATCTGTAATGTACAAGTGAGGCACAAGGTGACCCTTGAAGGCCTAGAGAAATAATAAGAAAAAGAAAGAAAGGGAAACAAGACAGATGATGCATATGCAGAAAATGGACAAAGGGAGGGGACTAACATAAAGTCTGGTGCTAGGCATAGGATTTTCAAAGCCTGGATGCGTTCCATGGGTTCGGCTCGAGTCGACTAGTCGATGCATCCCGCAGTCGGTACGCTCCACCGGTCAGAACTTGGTCGATAATGAAGGGCCTTCCCATTTCTGCTCGACCTTGTTCTTTTTCTTATCCAGCAGTCGTAGAACTAGTTCGCCAACGTTATAAGTTTTGGCCCGTACTTCTCTGCTTTGGTATCTGCGAGCCTGTTGCTGGTAAAATGCGGAACGGGCTTTGGCTATGTCGCGCTCTTCCTCCAAGGTCTCCAAACTCTCCTGCCGATCGAGCTCGGCTTCTCTTTCTTCGTACATGCGCACTCGAGGTGAGTCATGAATTATGTCACAGGGCAGACTGCCTCTGCGCCGTACACCATAAAAAACGGTGTATATCCGGTACTACGATTCGGCGTGGTCCGCAGCCCAGAGTACGGAGTCGAGCTCCTCTACCCAGTGTGTCAGACTCCGTTAAGGAAGCACTAATCTGGGTTTAATGCCGCTCATTATAAGACCGTTTGCTCGTTCGACTTGACCGTTGGTTTGTGGGTGATAGACTGAAGCATAATCGAGCTTGATGCCCATTTTGCTGCACCAGAGTTTTACCTCGTCGGCCAGAATTCGTGCCGTTATCAGTGATGATGCTGTGGGGGACGCCGTAACGGTGTACAACCCCGGATATGAAATCTATCACCGGTCCGGATTCGGCTGTTTTAACCGGTTTGCCTCTATCCATTTGGTGAATTTATCCACCATGACCAATAAGTATTTTTTCTTGTGGGTTCCCCCTTTAAGGGGTCCAACCATGTCAAGCCCCCAGACCGGAAGGGCCATGTAATGGGGATTGTTTGGAGGCGGTGGGTGGCATGTGGCTTTGATTTGCAAAGAGCTGGCAACCGGCGCAACGTTGGACCAAGTCCTGTGCATCTGCCCGGGCCGTTGGCCAATAGAATCCTGTACGGAAGGCCTTGCTTACAAGAGCCCGGGCTGCGGCGTGATGACCGCCGAGTCCGGCGTGAATTTCTGCCAAAAGGTTCCGCCCTTCCTCTTCGGAGATGCACCTTTGAAGGACTCCGGTAGTGCTTTTGTATAATTCTCCCTCATGGACCCTGTAGGCCTTGTCCGCACTATGCAGCGTGCCTCATTTTGGTCCTCCGGAGTTCCTGTCTAGTTAGGTAGGCCAGGAATGGTTCTGTCCACGGGGCAATAATGGCCATTATTTCGTGGGCTGATGTGTTATTTCGGTGGCGAGCCTCCGATTGTGTCAGAGAGTTCGGTATCGGGTATTTTGGCCGGGTCCGGACTGTTGTTACCGGTGTCCCCTTCCCATGCTACGGATGGCTTGAAGCCTTTCCAGAAATATGTTGGGAGGGACCGCGTCGCGTTTTGCGCCGATGCGGGCGAGGATATCCGCCGCCTGATTGTTTTCCCGAGCCACATGGTGAAATTCGAGCCCCTCGAACCGAGCTGACATTTTTAGGACGGCATTGCGATAAACTGCCATTTTTGGATCCTTGGCATCAAAGTCTCCATTTATTTGGGATATCGCAAGGTTCGAATCCCCGCGCACCTCTAGGCGTTGAATGCCCATGGATACTGCCATCCGGAGACCATGTAGAAGGGCCTCATATTCGGCTGCGTTGTTGGAGTCCGTATACATTATCTGTAGTACATATTGAACTATATCTCCTGTTGGGGACGTTAAAACAACGCCAGCCCCCAGACCAGCCAACATTTTGGAGCCGTCGAAGTGCATGATCCAGTTTGAATATGTGTCGTACTTCTTAGGGAGTTCGGCTTCCGTCCACTCAGCGACGAAGTCAGCCAAAACCTGCGACTTAATAGCTCACCGTGGCTTGTAAGTTATGTCGAACGGGAGGAGCTCAATGGCCCATTTGGCAATCCGGCCCATCGCGTCGCGGTTGTTTATAATATCGTTAAGTGGTACTTCCGAGGCTACCGTTATCGAACACTCTTGAAAGTAGTGTCGCAGCTTCCGGGATGCCATAAATATCGCGTACGCTATCTTTTGATAATGTGGATACCGTGATTTGCATGGAGTAAGGACAGTGGACACATAGTAAACCGGCTTTTGAAGGGGGAATTTGTGTCCGTCCACTTCTCGCTCGACGACGAGCACTGCGCTTACTACTTGATGAGTTGCCGCAATGTATAATAGCATTGGTTCGCCAATGTTTGGCGCGGCCAGGACTGGGTTTGTTGCCAATATGGCTTTTATTTCGTTGAGTCTGGCCGTGGCGGCATCCGTCCACTCGAAGTGTTCGGTGCGCCGGAGGAGGCAATAAAGGGGTAATGCCTTTTCTCCCAAGCGGGAGATAAAGCGGCTTAGAGCCGCCACGCATCCGATCAATTTTTGTATTTGTTTGAGGACTGTTGGGGGAGCCAACTGTGATAACACTCGGATTTTGGCCGGATTAGCTTCAGTACCTCTACTGGAGACAATGAATCCCAGGAGTTTTCCGGCTGGTACGCCGAAAACGCATTTTTCCGGATTGAGCTTGATGTCATATGTTCGGAGGTTAGTCGATGTATTCTCTCTTCGTCTACTAGAGTTTCGACATGCTTGGTTTTGACGACCACGTCATCTACGTATGCCTCCACTGTTTTGCCGATCTGGTTTGCCAGACATGTCTGAATCATGCGCTGATATGTTGCGCCGGCGTTTTTGAGCCCGAAGGGCATTGTGTTGAAGCAGAATGGGCCGTATGGTGTGATGAATGCCGTTGCGGCTTGGTCTGGCTCTGCCATTTTAATTTGATGGTAGCCGGAGTATGCGTCGAGGAAACACAATGAATCGTGTCCTGCGGTAGCATCGATGATTTGATCGATGCGGGGGAGGGGGAAGGGATCCTTTGGGCAGGCCTTGTTAAGGTCCTTAAAATCGACGCACAAGCGCCAGGATTTGTCCTTCTTTGGTACCATCACCAGGTTTGCTAGCCAGTCCGGATGTTTTATGTCTCTGATGAATCCGGCCTCCAATAGCTTGGCTAGTTCCTCTCCCATGGCTTGTCTCTTAGGTTCGGAGAAACGCCGAAGAGCCTGCTTGACTGGCTTGAATCCTTTTAGGATATTTAGGCTGTGCTCGGCCAGCCTGCGTGGGATTCCTGGCATGTCTGAAGGGTGCCAGGCAAAAATGTCCCAGTTCTCGCGTAGGAACTCTCGCAGTGCGGCGTCGACATCAGGGTTTAATTGTGCCCCGATGGAAGCTGTTTTTGTAGGGTCCGTTGGATGGACTTGGAATTTGACTATTTCGTCGCCGGTTTAAAGGAGGTGGACTTGGATCTTTTATCGAGTATCACGTCGTCCCTGTTCACCGTGGAGCGCAGCGCAGTTAGTTCCTCGGCCGCTAGGGCTTCGGATAGTGCCTCGAGGGCCAGTGCGGCTGTCTTATTTTCGGCGCGGAGTGCTATGTCCGGATCACTAGCAAGAGTGATGATTCCGTTGGGCCCGGGCATTTTGAGCTTCATGTACCCGTAATGGGGTATGGCTTGGAAGATTGTAAACGCCTCCCGCCCTAATAGAGCGTGGTATCCGCTGCTGAACGGGGCCACTTGGAATGTAATTTCTTCGGACCTGTAATTATCCGGTGTGCCGAATACCACATCTAGTGTGATTTTCCCAGCACAGCGTGCTTCCCGACTGGGGATGATTCCTCTAAAGGTTGTGCTACTTTGCTCAATGCGGTCCAGTCTATTTCCATCTTTTGAAGAGTTTCCTCATAGATGAGGTTTAATCCGCTGCCGCCGTCCATGAGTACCTTGGTGAGTCGAAAGCCGTCCACGATTGGACTGAGGACCAGTGCGGCTGGTGCTCGGGCTGTTCGGAATTTAGGTTCGTCACTGGCATTGAAGGTAATAGCCGTGTCACTCCAAGGATTTATTTCTGCTATGTGGCAGATTTCGGCCATGCTGCGGAGTGTTCGCTTGCGTCTATTATTTGACTGCGAAGGTCTCAAAGACCGTTAACACCGTATTGTTGTCCACGGGATGGTGCTCTGTGGTATTTGGAGGAGTAGATCCTCACCACTTTTGGCCACCTGCCGGAGTATCCAACATGCTCTAAGGCTGTGCGTTGGTATTGCATCCACTGTACTATGAATTTTGCAGGGTCCGTTGAGCCATCCCTCCAGTACGGTTCCTTGCCCCGTAGAGGGCTTTTGCTTTTTGGTAGTTAACCCAGGTGTATTGTGATAATGCACCCTTTTATTTCGGACTGGGTTTGTATTCAGGGCCGGATTATCCCAAAATTTTATTTCGGTTTTCCAGGCGCTTTCCATCGCATAGTACTTTCGTACTATGGACACCAAGTCGGCAAAGCGTGTAATTTCGCGGCGACTTATGGCGTTGAGGATTCCCTTGTCCGTGCAATTATTGCAGAAGAATGAAATTGCGTCTTCCTCGCGGCAGTCCTTTATCCTGTTCATGACCAGGAGGAATCTGGCCCAGTAATGGTGTACTGTTTCTTCGGGCTCTTGCCTAATTTGGGATAGATCGCTTATGTTTGGGTGGGTGGGTGGAATTGAACCGAATCCTCACCCAATCTGAGACTCAGGGGCCAAGGAGTTTCCAACTCGGAAGTTTGGATTCTTGGATGTTTTCCAAAATCTAGCCCGCTGCCTGACTCTAGGTTCAGGTCTTGAGTGACGTCCTCCCCTCCGCGGGTATCCGGCTTGGAGGGATCGGGAATCCGGACATAGCTAGTCCTTAAGATAGATGAAGGGTTGCCGCATTGTTCCTCCACCACTGCAACGTGATGGGTGACCTGGGGAGAGTTGATCTCTCTCAGATCGGGTTTAGGCCCAATCTGATCGTAGTCTGTAGCGACTCCCAGGGCGGCGATGCGATCCAAGAGCTCGTTCAGGGAAGAGAGCTCCATTGGATCTAACTGCTCGGCGAGTTCCGAGTTGACGTGAAGATTGCTTTCGATGACCCGAGAAGTCATCGTCGGCGCAGCGGCCGAACAGGCGGTCATAAGAAAACCACCTAGCCGGAGAGTTTGGCCGATAGCCAAAGCTCCCTCAGCGATAGTGTCGTCTTTAAAGACGGGATGAGGCATCCTTCTGGTGCGACGGCACAGCGGAACTCTCAATGAAAGCACCAATGTCGGTGTCAAAACCGGCGGATCTCGGGTAGGGGGTCCCGAACTGTGCGTCTAGGCCGGATGGTAACAGGAGGCAGGGACACAATGTTTTACCCAGGTTCGGGCCCTCTTGATGGAGGTAAAACCCTACGTCCTGCTTGATTAATATTGATGATATGGGTAGTACAAGAGTAGATCTACCACGAGATCGAGAGGCTAAACCCTAGAAGCTAGCCTATGGTATGATTGTATGTTATGGTTGTTGTCCTACGGACTAAAACCCTTCGGTTTATATAGACACCGGAGAGGGTTAGGGTTACACAAGGTCGGTTACAAAGGAGGAGATATCCATATCCGTATTGCCTAGCTTGCCTTCCACGCCAAGTAGAGTCCCATCCGGACACGAGACGAAGTCTTCAATCTTGTATCTTCATAGTCTACAGTCCGGCCAAAGGATATAGTCCGGCTGTCCGGAGACCCCCTAATCCAGGACTCCCTCACTTGTATGTGTGGGATCCGACAATCTAGTTGTTTATCCTTGGCAGCCTCTCTTATGGGGAAATGTAGTCTAGTGCTTCCTTGAGCCATAGTAGTCCGCTACAGCCCGGTTCACCGGAGTCCTGCTAGCCCAGCACTACTGCTCAGGACACTTGACTGCGGCATGTGTTTCACTTCGTTCCTATGTCTGTCCCTTCGGGGAAATGTCACGCGGTGACATCCGGAGTCCTGCCTAGCCTGCTACAGCCCGGGTTCCCGGAGTCCTGTTAGCCCAGTGCTACAGCCCGGATTCACACGCTGCTGACCGACATGCTCGATGTGATTCATGTATGCCTGTCCCCATAGGTTAGTGCCGCTTTGGGTTCACGACTAGCCATGTCGGCCCGGGTTCTCTGTCATATGGATGCTAGCGACACTATCATATACGTGAGCCAAAAGGCGCAAACGGTCCCGGGCCATGGTAAGGCGACACCCGTGGGAATACCGTGCGTGAGGCCGCAAAGTGATATGAGGTGTTACCGGCTAGATCGATGTGACTTGGAATCGGGGTCCTGACAGCGTTGGCATCAGAGCCGGACTGCCTGTAGGTTCGTTGAGCCAAACTGGTCGATGTCGAGTCTAGAAATGCTTTAGTTATATGTAGGGGAATTGATTGTGGGAGGGAACGTAAGGCTCTTTTACTCCTTTACCTTATGCCCTCTGATCTGAGTCATTCTCTTCTCATTTACGTGGGTTAAGGACTAGGCTCTCTTCTCTCTATCAGGTTCACGTGTTACTAATCCGTAGTAGCTTATAGGATTGTTGTTACAAGCCTCAGTACAGTTTCTACTACTTTTAGTATGTTGTCAGTTGAACCAGAACCTTGATATGATGTTGTTGAGTGGTTTTGCAAACTGTTGTGAATGTCTCAAATCTTTTTCTGAGCATTTACAGCCGTTATGCTGTCCGATTTCTCCTAGAAATTCTAATGCCTTTGCATTATTCTGTGCTTTCAGATGGCCACCCGTTCCCAGAACCAAGTGGTTCGTCTGACCCGGTGCCTCGATGTACCCGGTCACACGGCCATGTTGGTTCGAGTGATGGTCGAGACAGGCTATCGAGTGGTATCCGGAATATACCGTCGAGGAGCAGTTCCGAGACTTCAACCAGAGCCAGTACCTTTGTACCGTCAGGATATATCCCTCTTATCCTGGAGCCACTGAACCCCTTCACTGTTCCTATGGACTTGGGGTCACTATTGAGATGTCTGTGCAGGATGCAGCTTACTCAATGATGACTATCATTCGAGCCAGGACTGCCTTGCTTCAGAACACGATTTCCTACATGCCAGCCTCACTTCCTGGAGCACAGGGGTACTATCAGGCTTTGTACTATGACTCTACACATGAGGAGTCACTACTCCGCACCACTGCCGAGATGCTCGAGGATAAGGACGCGAAAATCGGGCCTTGCGTATGGAGCTTTTCAACTCCTCGTGCTGATCACTGGGCCACTTTGACTCGGTTTGCACCTGTAGCAGGCAGGATACATGGACTGAGGGACCTGTACCCTGTGCGGTCTGGATTGCCAGATTGTATGGAGTGGCTGATGTAGGAGGCATCACCCCTCCTCGTGGTCCCCGTCTGCCACCGTCTGTGGGACCAAGGCCACATCCGAGTCCCTATGGTCCGCAGGCTCCGCAGGACCGTCTGTTCCCAGATGATCATGTTCCACTTCCAGGCTTTGGTGGTGACTTTTATGAGGATTACTACGGAGCCGTCTGAGCTAGTAGTAGTTTCACTAGTACTGTAATAGTTGTATTCTCCACAGTCCTGCGTGACCCGTGGGATACGACTTGGTGTGTATCACGCTCCGGAGGTGTAGAAAAATAATGTATAGGAGCTTGGAATGCCTCCGATGAGATGTAATGTCTTTCACCGTAGTTGTACTCTAGCCTGGGCTTGTACTAAACTATGTACGGTGTGTATGACCAATGGTATATATATGGCAGTTTCTATATTACCATGTCGTGCAATGAACATCTTAGCATTCCATGTTATCCATTACATTCTGCACTTCCTTGCTAAGTTTGTGCCATCCTTATCTAAACCGTTGTCTTGTTTTCTCCTAGGATGGTCAACACCCGCAGCAACCCTGCTGCCCCGGAGCAGGGGGAAGCCAGTGCAGCTAGGGGTGAAAATCTGCCTCACCCGCCTTCTCTGGCCGAAGTTATGCTGGAGGCAGAAAGAAACAAGCGTGAGACTAACCGCTTGCTGGAGCGGATTGAGCAGAACACTGCACGCCATCAGCGAAAACGACTTGGTGTCAATCAATGACTTTATCAAGTTGTACCCACCAAAGTTTAATCATTCCGTCGAGCCCCTCGACGCGGATGACTGGCTTCGCAGCATCACCCACAAGCTACGTTCTGCCAACGTAGCCGAAGCTGATAAGGTTACCTATGCTGCCTATCTGTAACACCCCGGATGTAATTTACCTTATATGTATCCCAACTCTTGCCGTTTCCGGCGCTAAGTTATTTTATTTCCTCGGGTTCGGTTGTCTCCGTGTGTTGTTGTCTTTGTCATGCATCTCATATCATGTCATCATGTGCATTGCATTTGCATACGTGTTCGTCTCATGCATCCGAGCATTTTCCCCGTTGTCCGTTTTGCATTCCGGCGCTCCTATCTCCTCCGGTGGTCCTTTCTACCTCTTTTCGTGTGTGGGGGTTAAACATTTCCGGATTGGACCGAGACTTGCCAAGCGGCCTTGGTTTACTACCGGTAGACCGCCTGTCAAGTTTCGTACCATTTGGACTTCGTTTGATGCTCCAACGGTTAACCGAGGGACCGAGAAGGCCTCGTGTGTGTTGCAGCCCAACACCCTTCCAATTTGGCCCAAAACCCACCTAAACCCTCTCCATCATCTAGAGCGTTTGATCACGATCGTGTGGCAGAAAACCGCACTCCATTTGGAGCTTCCTAGGTCCCTCTATGCCTATAAATAGATCCCCTTCCGAAACCACGGGTCTTCTTCCCCGAAACCCTAGAAATCTCTTCTGCCGCGCCGGACATGTCCGCCGCGCCGGACACCGCGCCGCCGCCCGCCCGCGCCACTGAGGGCCGCCACGTGACCGGCCACTCCCTCCACCACCGGGCCCGCGGGCCCAAGGCCGGCCCTCTCCTCCGCGCGGGCCCGAATCCCGCGCGCCGCCACCCGCCGCCTCTTCTCCAACTGAGCCGAGCCAGTGCGCGCCGCACCGCGCGGCCTCCGCCCGCTCCGGCTCGCCGACGCCGCCGGCTTCCCCGCCGGCCTCCGCCTCCCCAAGATTCCGCGCCGCCGCCCTTGTCCGCCGCCGCAAGCTTTCGCCGTCGGCCCCGTGAAGCTCTCCTCCGGCGGAGCGCCAAGTCTGGCGACGACCCCCGGCAACTCCGGCGAGCTCAGCCCTTCGTCCTCGGTCCGCGTGATGCTTACAGTTATCTGATCTGGATCTGGAATCTCGAAGGGTTGACTTTCCCCGAAACCCTAGATTTTTTGCGTTTTTCGTTGCTATAACTTTTGCCCGTAACTCCGATTTGAGCGTGTAGCATATCAAAATGTTCGCTCTCAGAGAGTACATCATTTCATCTCATTGCATCATTTTTCATTTGAGCTCATCTTGATGCCCGAAATGCTGTTGGAAGAGAGCTATTTGAGATAATTGTCAGATCTGCTGCATAAATAGCTATTTGTCATTTTTGCCATGATTAATGTGTGCATGATATGCTCCTGAGCTCTACATGAGTTTTGTTATATGCTTTGCCATCTTTACAGAGGTGCTTATCCATGTATTTTTGTGATATGTGTGGTGACTAGCACAAGCTTGCAAAGTAGTGCATTCGTTAATGCTGATTTCAGGGACTTAGAATTTCTCTAAGTCCTTGATCTGTTTTATCAATATGCCATATGTTCATGTTGTTTCCTAGTGATCCGTGCCTCTTTTGAGGATGATCAGTAAGGATGATTTGTTAATATTGTGGTGCTCTATCCATCCATGTCTTTGTTTGCAATTATGGAGCACCCTAGCTTGAGTCAATCGAGCTCTACTTTTGCTATTTCGTGAATCCTGGCAGATTGTCTACTTGTTAGCGATTTTGCCGAGGATGTTGTTGTTGATCCGTGCATGCTATGTTGTTGTTCTTGCCATGTCTAGCTTCTATGATATGTATTCTTGATGGGTGTATGCTTAGTTTGTCATGCCTTGCTCTGTAGTGAGTGCATCGAGCTCGTAAACATGCCTACTCGTTAACAGATTTGCATGCTCCAGTTTTTCACCAAGTCTGTAACCTGATTATGTTTTTGCCATGTTCACATGCTTGCAATTGTATTTTCTGATCCCTTTTGGCTCAAGGTCACTAAGGGACTTTTGTTAAGTGCTTTGAGTAGCTTCATGCATGCCTTGCTTTGCCATGTTAAGTTCCTGTAGCATATAGTTTTCATGCTCCAAAGTGTGCTACCTGATCTGAAATTCCAGACTTGTGTTAATTTCACTAAGTCTGAAACCTGTTACCGTTTGCATTTTTGCCATGCTTGTTTGAACCTGTTAATGGATGAATTGGCCGTAGCTCAGTGTTCATCTTTTGTCAAGCATCATGAGTGGATCCCTGCCATGTATTTTGTTGTCATGTTTGAGTGCTGTAGCATAATTATCTTGATGCATTTAGATGGCTACTTGCTGATTATCGCAGACCGGTGCCATATTTGTTTTGCTTGCCATTTCCAAACCGTGCATCCGATTCCGGTGATCTTTATATCGATTTCAACCGAAATCACCTCACCTTTCTAGTGGCACTCTTGGATTTCCAAGTTGAGGCCAGGTTCAATCATTCCTTGTCAAATCTTGCATATGCATCACATATCGCATCCCGCATAGCATACCATGTTTGCATCATGTTGTTTGAGCTTTGCACGTGGTTGATTGTGTTCCTTTTGCTTGTTTGTCTTGTTTGGGTAGAGCCGGGAGACGAGTTCGCTAACGAGGAGCCCGTTGAGTTTGCTTACGAGGATCAAGTCAACTCTGACAACTTTGCAGGCAAGATGATCATACCCTCGAAATCACTTCTATCTTTGCTTGCTAGATGCTCGCTCTTTTGCTATGCCTATGCTACGATGCCTACCACTTGCTTATCATGCCTCCCAAATTGCCATGTCAAACCTCTAACCCACCATGTCCTAGCAAACCGTTGATTGGCTATGTTACCGCTTTGCTCAGCCCCTCTTATAGCGTTGCTAGTTGCAGGTGAAGATTGGAGACCGTTCCTTGTTGGAACATTTTTCTTGTTGGGATATCATTATTATCTTGTTATCTTAATGCATCTATATACTTGGTAAAGGGTGGAAGGCTCGGCCTTTTGCCTAGTGTTTTGTTCCACTCTTGCCGCCCTAGTTTCCGTCATATCGGTGTTATGTTCCCGGATTTTGCGTTCCTTACGCGGTTGGGTTATAATGGGAACCCCTTGACAGTTCGCCTTGAATAAAACTCTTCCAGCAATGCCCAACCTTGGTTTTACCATTTGCCACCTAGCCTCTTTTTCCCTTGGGTTTCCGGAGCCCAGGTCATCTTATTTAAACCCCCCCGGGCCAGTGCTCCTCTGAGTGTTGGTCCAAACAGAGCCACTTGCAGCGCCACCTCGGGGAAACTCGAGGTTGGTTTTAGTTGTACGTAGTGTTCTCTCTGAGTGTGCCCTGAGAACGAGATATGTGCAGCTCCTATCGGGATTTGTCGGCACATTCGGGCGGTGTTGCTGGACTTGTTTTACTTGTCGAAGTTGTCTTGTAGAACCGGGATGCCGAGTCTGATCGGAATGTCTCGGGAGAAGGTTTATCCTTCGTTGACCGTGAGAGCTTGTGATGGGCTAAGTTGGGACTCCCCTGCAGGGATTTGAACTTTCGAAAGCCGTGCCCGCGGTTATGGGCAGATGGGAATTTGTTAATGTCCGGTTGTAGATAACATGAACCTTAACTTAATTAAAATGAATCAACTGCGTGTGTTACCGTGATGGTCTCTTCTCGGCGGAGTCCGGGAAGTGAACACGGTGTTGGAGTAATGTTTGCCGTAGGTTGTTCTATAGTTATTCGTTCGTGCTTTGCCTTCTCTTCTCGCTCTCTTTTGCGAACAGGTTAGCCACCATATATGCTAGTCGCTTGCTGCAGCTCCACATATTACCTTGCCTTACCTATAAGCTTAAATAGTCTTGATCGCGAGGGTGCGAGATTGCTGAGTCCCCGTGGCTCACAGATTACTTCCAAACCAGATGCAGGGCCCGATGACTCCGTTCCAGATGATGCGCTTGAGCTCAAGTGGGAGTTCGACGAAGACTCACGCCGTTACTATGTGTCTTTCCCTGATGATCAGTAGTGGTGCCCAGTTGGGGCGATCGGGACCGTGTCGCATGTTGGGGTTGATCTTTTATTTTGGTACCGTAGTCGGACCATGAGTGTATTGGATGATTGTAATGTTATATGTACTTTGTGTGACGTGGCGAGTGTAAGCCAACTATGTACCTTTCCCCTTATTATCTATTTACATGGGTTGTTGTGAAGATTACCTTACTTGCGACATTGCTTTCAATGCGGTTATGCCTCTAAGTCGTGCTTCGACACGTAGGAGATATAGCCGCATCGAAGGGCGTTACCTATGCTGCCTATCACCTCGAAGGCCCTGCTAGCCTTTGGTGGGAAAACTTTGAGGCTATGCGCCCGGTCGGCCAAATCACTACTTGGGCTGAATTCAGTGAGGCTTTCCGTGAGCATCACATCCCGGAAGGTCTCATAGATCGCAAGAGGGAAGAGTTCTGCAATTTCACCCAAGGAAGACTGACTGTGGATGCATATAGTCGTGAATTTGGGAATCTGGCACGATATGCTCCTGAAGAGGTATCCACCGACGCTAAGAAGCAGGCAAGGTTCCGCAAGGGACTTAGCCCTGAGCTTCGCCGCGATCTTCGTCTGCACGAGTGCACCTCCTTTCAGAAGTTGGTCAATAAAGCCATCAGTGCTGAGACAGGCCAGTCTGACTATGACGCTTCACGCAAGCACTCTCGTGATTTTGGTCTTTCATCCGGCTCTGGATCTCAGAAGCGCCGGGTGTGGATTCCAAGCACGGCACTGCCACCCAGGTTCATTCCGAGGCCATCCTTTGAGGCGCCTCGCCCCAACCAGCAGTTTGCACCCCTAAACCTATGGTGGCCCCGCTGCTAATGCTGCTCCACGCCCCAATGTTGTGACATGTTTCAAGTGTGGAGAGCCGGGTCACTACAGTCGAGAGTGTCCCCAGAACAACAACCCCAACCAGTCTGGAAAGTCCGTTGGCCGTGGTAAGCCAGCGGGAAAGACATTCTACGCCAAGCCAGCCACCACTAGCACGTGGCCATGTCAACTATGTCTCAGCTGAGGAGGCTCATGATGATCCTAACGTCGTCCTTGGTACGCTCCTTGTTAATTGCCATCCGGCATCTGTTCTTTTCGATACTGGAGCATCTCATTCATTCATATCTGAGAACTATGCTCGATTGCATAACACGACATTCTGTGACATGCCCACTTCCATGGTAATTCAAACTCCGGGTTCCAAATGGCAAACTTCTAGAGTAAGCCATGGGAATGAAATTCTTGTCGATAGACTTGTCTTCCTTGCATCCTTAATAGCTCTCAAGTCCTCGGACATAAACATCATCTTGGGTATGGACTGGATGTCAGCCCATTATGCTAAGATTGATTGCTCTACTAGAACTGTTCAACTTACTCACCCATCGGGCAAGACAGTCAATGTCTTAACTCGAGTGGCCAAGCGCCAGCTTTACTCCCTAAATGCCAACCCCCTTCCAGACCTTGAAGATATTCCGGTAGTCCGAGACTTCCCGGATGTCTTTCCAGAAGAACTGCCAGGTGTTCCACCTGACAGGGATGTCGAGTTTGTGATAGACCTTGTTCCAGGAACCGTTCCAATTTCTAGGAGACCCTATAAGATGGCACCCTTAGAACTAGCCGAGCTTAAGAACCAACTCGATGAGTCCTTGAAAAAGGGTTTCATCCGTCCTAGTTCCTCTCCTTGGGCTTGCCCCGTCCTCTTCGTCAAGAAGAAGGATGGAACGGATCGGATGGTTGTAGATTACCGACCTGTCAACTTGGTCACTATCAAGAACAAGTATCCGCTTCCCAGGATCAACGATCTGTATGACCAGCTCGCTGGATCCTCAGTCTTTTCCAAGATGGATTTGAGGTTGGGCTACCATCAAATCAAAATCAGAAACGGGGACATTCCCAAAACGGCCTTTGTTACTCGCTATGGCCAATACGAGTACACCGTTATGTCCTTCGGTTTAACCAATGCCCCAGCCACCTTCTCTCGGTTAATGAACTCGGTCTTCATGGAGTATTTGGATAAATTCGTCATGTGGTATACCTCGATGATATACTCATCTACTCCAAGAGCGAGGAAGGAACATGCCGAACATCTAAGGCTGGTATTGACGAAACTTCGAGAGCATCGCCTTTATGCCAAATTCTCCAAGTGTGAATTTTGGTTGCCAGAAGTGACCTATCTAGGCCATGTAATCTCTGGTAAGGGTATTGCTGTCAATCCCGAGCGAGTTCAAGGTCCTTGATTGGACTCCACCTGAAACGGTCAAGCAAGTTCGGAGCTTCCTTGGCTTAGCGAGCTATTGTCGCCGCTTCGTCGAGAATTTCTCCAAGGTTGCTAAACCTCTAACTGAACTCCTCAAGAAAGATAAAAAGTTCGAGTGGACCCCACAGTGCGAGTTCAGCTTTCAGGAACTGAAAAGACGCCTGACATCTGCTCCCGTACTGGTACCACCAGATTTCTCCAAGGACTTTATTATCTATTGCGACGCCTCGCGACAAGGACTAGGTTGCATACTCATGCAAGATCGTCAGGTAATTGCCTATGCTTCACGGCAATTACACCCACATGAGGAAAACTATCCCACACATGATCTAGAGCTTGCAGCTGTAGTCCATGCACTTAAAACTTGGCGACATTACCTTCTCGGTAATCGTTGCGAGATCTTCACCGATCACCAAAGTTTGAAATATATCTTCACCCAACCGGATTTGAATCTCAGGCAAAGACGTTGGGTCGAGTTGATCTCGGATTACGACTTAGGAATAACTTACACCCCGGGCAAAGCCAATGTCATGGCTGATGCGCTAAGTCGTAAATCTTATTGTAACAACCTGATGTTACAACAAAGTCAACCACTTCTCCATGAGGAATTTCGTAAGCTTAACCTTCACATTGTTCCTCAAGGATTCCTATCCACCCTGGTGGCGAAACCTACCCTTACGGATCAGATCATCAAGGCACAGAAGGTAGATCCGGGAATCTCCCGTATTAAGAGAAACATTAAGAAAGGAGTCGCGAATTGTTTCTTCTGTTGATGATCAAGGTGTCGTATACTTTGGAAACCGCTTAGTGGTTCCCAAAGCACGAAACCTGAGGCGGCTGATCCTTAAGGAAGCTCATGAATCCCCTCTCACCATTCATCCCGGTAGTACTAAAATGTATCAAGACCTACGCCAGAGGTTTTGGTGGACTAGGATGAAGAGAGAAATTGCTCAATACATTGCTAGTTGCGAACGTCTGTCGTCGTGTTAAAGCAGAGCATCAACGGCCTGCTGGCACCCTTCAACCTTTGGCTATTCCTGAATGGAAATGGGATAAAATCAGTATGGATTTCATTACTGGGTTTCCCAGGACCAAGAGAGGGAATAATGCTATCTTCGTCGTGATCGACCGTCTTTCCAAAGTAGCCCATTTCCTACCTGTTCGTGAGAGTATCACCGCTAGCCAGCTAGCTGACCTATACATCTCCCGAATAGTGTCTCTTCATGGTGTCCCATTGGAAATTAACTCAGACCGTGGGAGTCTCTTCACCTCTCGATTTTGGGAAAGTTTCCAAAATGCTATGGGAACTCGTCTCTCTTTTAGCACCGCCTTCCACCCCCAATCAAGTGGTCAAGTAGAGCGAGTCAATCAAATTCTGGAGGATATGCTCCGAGCTTCTGTCATCTCATTCGAATGGATTGGGAGAAATGCCTTCCATTCGCGGAGTTTGCGCTTATAACAATAGTTATCAAGCTAGCTTGGGCAAAGCTCCTTTCGAAGTTCTCTATGGACGAAAATGTCGAACGCCTCTTAACTGGTCAGAAAACGGGGAAAGACAACTCTTTGGCCCGGATATGATTCAGGAAGCAGAAGAGCAGGTTCGCATTATTCGTGAGAAATTGAAAACAGCCCAATCTCGTCAAAAGAGCCAATATGATCGTAAACATAAGCTCATGACTTATGAAGTCGGCGAGAAGGCTTACCTTCGGGTTACTCCGTTAAAGGGAACCCATCGATTTCGGTATCAAAGGCAAATTGGCTCCTCGTTACATTGGACCCTTTCGCATTCTTGCCAAACAAGGAGAAGTTGCCTACCAATTGGAACTACCCGCA
>NC_053028.1:115759050-115771455 GCF_003073215.2 Triticum urartu
AAACAACAATTAGAGGACGTCTAACTTGTTTTTGCAGGGTATGCTATGTGATGTGATATGGCCAAAGGATGTGATGAATGATATATGTGATGTATGAGATTGATCATGTTCTTGTAATAGGAATCACGACTTGCATGTCGATGAGTATGACAACCGGCAGGAGCCATAGGAGTTGTCTTAATTTATTTATGACCTGCGTGTCAACATAAACGTCATGTAATTACTTTACTTTATTGCTAACCGTTAGCTGTAGTAGTAGAAGTAATAGTTGATGAGACAACTTCATGAAGACACGATGATGGAGATCATGATGATGGAGATCATGGTGTCATGCCGGTGACGATGATGATCATGGAGCCCCGAAGATGGAGATCAAAAGGAGCAATATGATATTGGCCATATCATGTCACTATTTGATTGCATGTGATGTTTATCATGTTTGTGCATCTTGTTTATTTAGAACGACGGTAGTAAATAAGATGATCCCTCACTAAAATTTCAAGAAGGTGTTCCCCCTAACTGTGCACCGTTGCGAAAGTTCGTCGTTTCGAAGCACCACGTGATGATCGGGTGTGATAGATTCTTACGTTCACATACAACGGGTGTAAGACAGATTTACACACGCGAAACACTTAGGTTGACTTGACGAGCCTAGCATGTACAGACATGGCCTCGGAACACAAGAGACTGAAAGGTCGAGCATGAGTCGTATGGTAGATACGATCAACATGAAGATGTTCACCGATGATGACTAGTCCGTCTCACGTGATGATCGGACACGGCCTAGTTGACTCGGATCATGTAATCACTTAGATGACTAGAGGGATGTCTATCTGAGTGGGAGTTCATAAGATGAACTTAATTATCCTGAACATAGTCAAAAGGTCTTCGCAAATTATGTCGTAGCTCGCGCTTCAGTTCTACTGTTTAGTTATGTTCCTAGAGAAAATTTAGTTGAAAGTTGATAGTAGCAATTATGCGGACTAGGTCCGTAAACTGAGGATTGTCCTCATTGCTTCATAGAAGGCTTATGTCCTTAATGCACCGCTCAGTGTGCTGAACCTCAAACGTTGTCTGTGGATGTTGCGAACATCTGACATACACATTTTGATAACTACGTGATAGTTCAGTTAAACGGTTTAGAGTTGAGGCACCGAAGACGTTTTGGAACGTCGCGAAACATATGAGATGTTTCGAGGGCTGAAATTGGGATTTCAGGCTCGTGCCCACGTCAAGAGGTATAAGACCTCCGACGATTTTCTTAGCCTGCAAACTAAGGGAGAAAAGCTCAATTGTTGAACTTGCGCTCAGATTGTCTGAGTACAACAATCGCTTGAATCGAGTGGGAGTTGATCTTCCAGATGAAATAGTGATGGTTCTCCGAAGTCATTACTACCAAGCTGCTTGAGTTTCGTGATGAACTATAATATATCAGGGACATATATGATGATCCTTGAGATATTCGCGATGTTTGACACCACTAAAGTAGAGATCAAGAAGGAGCATCAATTGTTGATGGTTGGTGAAACCACTAGTTTCAAGAAGGGCAAGGGCACGAAGGGATACTTCATGAAACGGCAATTCAGCTCCTCTAGTGAAGAAACCCAAGGTTGAACCCAAACCCGAGACTACGTGCTTCTGTAATAAAGGGAACAGCCACTGGAGCAGAATTACCCTAGATACTTGGTAGATAAGAAGGCTGGCAAGGTCGATAGAAGTATATTGGATGTATTATGTTAATGTGTACTTTACTAGTACTCCTAGTAGCACCAGGGTATTAGATACCGGTTCGGTTGCTAAGTGTTACTAACTCGAAATAAAAGCTACGGGATAAACGGAGACTAGTTGAAGGTGAGCTGACGATATGTAGTGGAAGTGTTTCCAATGTTGATATGATCAAGCATCGCACGCTCCCTCTACCATCGAGATTGGTGTTAAATCTAAATAATTGTTATTACGTGTTTGCGTTGAGCATAGACATGATTGGATTATGTCTATCGCAATGTGGTTATTCATTTAAAGAGAATAATAGTTACTCTGTTTATTTGAATAATACCTTCAATGGTCTTGCACCTAAAATGAATGGTTTATTGAATCTCGATCATAGTGATACACATGTTCATGTCAAAAGATATAAGATAGTACCACCCACTTGTGGCACTGCCACGTAAGTCATATTGGTATAAAACGCATGAAGAAGCTCCATGTTGATGGATCTTTGGGCTCACTCGTTTTTGAAAAGTTTGAGACATGCGAACCATGTCTATTGGTGTATATGCATGAAGAAACTCCATGCAAATGGACCATTTGGACTCACTTGATTTAGAATCACTTGAAACATGCAAATCATACCACATGGGCAAGATGACTGAAAGCCTCGTTTTCAGTAAAATGGAACTAGAAAGCAACTTGTTGGAAGTAATACATTTTGATGTGTGCAGTCCAATGAGTGCTGAGGCATGTAGTGGAAATAGTTATGTTCTTACTTCACAGATGATTTGAGTAGATGTTGAGTATATTTACTTGATGAATCATGAGTCTGAATTATTGAAAGGTTCAAGTAATTTCAGGGTGAAGTTGAAAGATCGTCATGACAAGAGGATAAAAGATCTATGATATGATCATAGAGATGAATATCTGAATTACGAGTTTGGCAAAGAATCAAGACATTGTGGAAATTGTTTCACAACTAATACAGCCTGGAACACCATAGTGTGATGGTGTGTCCTAACATCATAACTGCACCCTATTGGATATGATGCATACCATGATGTCTCTTATCGAATTACCATGATAGTTTATGGGTTAGGCATTAGAGACAACCACATTCACTTTAAATAGGGCACCACGTAATTCCGATGATATGACACCGTATGAACTATGGTTTAGAGAAACCTAAGCTGTCATTTCTTAAAAGTTTGGGGCTGCGACGCTTATGTGAAAAAGTTTCAGGCTGATAAACTCGAACCCAAAGCGGATAAATGCATCTTCATAGGACAGCCAAAACAGTTGGGTATACCTCCTGTCTCAGATCCGAAAGCAATAAGGGATTGTTTCTAGAATCGGGTCCTTTCTTGAGGAAAAGTTTCTCTCGAAAGAATTGAGTGGGAGGATGGTGGAGACTTGATGAGGTTATTAAACTGTCTCTTCAACTAGTGTGTGGCAGGGCACAGGAAGTTGTTCCTGTGGCACCTACACCAATTGAAGTGGAAGCTTATGATAGTGATCATGAAACTTTGGATCAAGTCACTACCAAACCTCGTGGGATGACAAGATGCGTACTACTTCAGAGTGGTACGTAATCCTGTCTTGGAAGTCATGTTGCTAGACAACAATGAACCTACGAGCCATGGAGAAGCGATGGTGGGCCCGGATTCCGATAAATGGCTCGAGGCCATAAAATCCGAGAGAGGATCCATGTATGAAAACAAAGTGTAGACTTTGGAAGAACTACTTGATGGTCGTGAGGCTGTTGAGTACAGATGGATTTAAAAGGAAGACGGACAATGATGGTAAATGTCACCATTAAGAAAGCTCGACTTGTCGTTAAGAAGTTTCCCGACAAGTTCAAGGAGTTGACTACGGTGAGACTTTCTCACTCGTAGCGATGCTAAGAGTCTGTTGGAATTATATTAGCAATTACTGCATCATTTATGAAATCTTGCAGATAGGATATCAAAACATTGTTTCCTCGACGATTTTTGAGGAAAGGTTGTATGTGATACAACCGGAAGGTTTTATCAATCCTGAAATATGCTAATAAGTATGCAAAGCTCCAGCAATCCTTCTGAGGACTGGAGTAAGCATCTCGGAGTTGGAATGTATGCTTTGATGAGATGATCAAAGATTTTGGGTGTATACAAAGTTTATGAGAAACTTGTATGTCCAAAGAAGTGAGTGGGAGCACTATAGAATTTCTGATGAGTATATGTTGTTGACATATTGTTGATCAGAAATGACGTAGAATTTCTGGAAAGCATATAGGGTTATTTGGAAAGTGTTTTTCAATGGAAAGCCTGGATTAAGCTACTTGAACATTGAGCATCAAGATCTATAAGGATAGATCAAAACGCTTAATAGTACTTTCAAATGAGCACATACCTTGACATGATCTTGAAGGTGTTCAAGATGGACAGTCAAAGAAGGAGTTCTTGCCTGAGTTGTAAGGTATGAAGTTAAGACTTAAAGCTCGACCACGGCAAAATAGAGAGAAAGGACGAAGGTCGTCCCCTATGCTTAAGACGTAGGCTCTACAGTATGCTATGCTGTGTACCGCACCTGAAGTGTGCCTTGCCATGAGTCAGTCAAGGGGTACAAGAGTGATCCAAGAATGGATCACAGGACAACGGTCAAAGTTATCCTTAGTAACTAGTGGACTAAGGAATTTTTCTCGATTATGGAGGTGGTAAAAGAGTTCGTCGTAAAGGGTTACGTCGATGCAAGCTTAACACCTATCCGGATAGCTCTGAGTAGAGATACCGGATACGTATAATGGAGCAACAATTTAGAATAGCTCCAAGTAGAACAGTTATTTGGAATGGCTCCAAATGTAGCGTAGTAGTTGCATCTACAAGATGACCCAGAAATTTGCGAAGTACATACGGATCTGAATGTTGCAGACCCGTTTACTGAAACCTCTCTCACAAGCAACATGATCAAACCTAGAACTCATTGAGTGTTAATCACATAGTGATGTGAACTAGACTACTGACTCTAGTAAACTCTTGGGTGTTAGTCACATGGCGATGTGACCTGTGAGTGTTAATCACATGGCGATGTGAACTCGATTATTGACTCTAGTGCAAGTGGGAGACTGTTGGAAATATGCCCTAGAGGCAATAATAAATTGATTATTATTATATTTCCTTGTTCATGATAATCGTTTATTATCCATGCTAGAACTGTATTGATAGGAAACTCAGATACATGTGTGGATACATAGACAACACCATGTCCCTAGTAAGCCTCTAGTTGACTAGCTCGTTGATCAATAGATGGTTACGGTTTCCTGACCATGGACATTGGATGTCGTTGATAACGGGATCACATCATTAGGAGAATGATGTGATGGACAAGACCCAATCCTAAGCATAGCACTACATCGTGTAGTTCGTATGCTAAAGCTTTTCTAATGTCAAGTATCATTTCCTTAGACCATGAGATTGTGCAACTCGCGGATACCGTAGGAATGCTTTGGGTGTGCCAAACGTCACAACGTAACTGGGTGGCTATAAAGGTACACTACAGGTATCTCCGAAAGTGTCTGTTGGGTTGGCACGAATCGAGACTGGGATTTGTCACTCCGTGTGACGGAGAGGTATCTCTGGGCCCACTCGGTAGGACATCATCATAATGTGCACAATGTGATCAAGGAGTTGATCACGGGATGATGTGTTATGGAACGAGTAAAGAGACTTGCCGGTAACGAGATTGAACAAGGTATCAGGATACCGACGATCGAATCTCGGGCAAGTATCGTACCGCTAGACAAAGGGAATTGTATACGGGATTGATTAAGTCCTTGACATCGTGGTTCATCTGATGAGATCATCGTGGAACATGTGGGAGCCAACATGGGTATCCAGATCCCGCTGTTAGTTATTGGCCGGAGAGTCGTCTTGGTCATGTCTACGTGTCTCCCGAACCCGTAGGGTCTACACACTTAAGGTTCGGTGACGCTAGGGTTATAGAGATATTAGTATGCGGTAACCCAAAAGTTGTTCGGAGTCCCGGATGAGATCCCGGACGTCACGAGGAGTTCCAGAATGGTCCAGAGGTAAAGAATTATATATAGGAAGTGCTATTTCGGCCATCGGGACAAGTTTTGGGGTCACCGGTATTGTACCGGGACCACCGGAAGGGTCCCGGGGGTCCACCGGGTGGGGCCACCTGCCCCGGGGGGCCACATGGGCTGTAAGGGGTGCGCCTTGGCCTATATGGGCCAAGGGCACCAGCCCCTAGAGGCCCATGCGCCAAAGGGACAAGAGGAGGGGAGAGTCCTAAAGGGGGAAGGCACCTCCGAGGTGCCTTGGGGAGGATGGACTCCTTCCCCCCCTTGGCCGCACCCTTCCTTGGAGGAAGGGGCAAGGCTGCGCCCTCCCCCTCTCCCTTGGCCCTATATATAGTGGGAGGAAGGGAGGGCAACCATACCTAAGCCCTGGCGCCTCCCTCTCCCTCCCATGACACATCTCCCTCCTCCCGCAGCGCTTGGCGAAGCCCTGTTGGAATCCCGCTACTTCCACCATGCCGTCGTGCTGTTGGATCTCCATTAACCTCTCCTTCCCCCTTGCTGGATCAAGAAGGAGGAGACGTCGCTGCTCCGTACGTGTGTTGAACGCGGAGGTGCCGTCCGTTCGGCGCTAGGATCGTTGGTGATTTGGATCACAACGAGTACGACTCCATCAACCCCGTTCTCTTGAACGCTTCCGCGCACGATCTACAATGGTATGTAGATCCACTCCTCCCTCGTTGCTAGATGACTCCATAGATAGATCTTGGTGACACGTAGGAAAATTTTGAATTTATGCTACGTTCCCCAACAGTGGCATCATGAGCTAGGTCTATGCGTAGTTTCTATGCACGAGTAGAACACAAAGTAGTTGTGGGCGTTGATTTTGTTCAATATGCTTGCCGTCACTAGTCTTATCTTGATTCGGCGGCATCGTGGGATGAAGCGGCCCGGACCGACCTTACACGTACTCTTACGTGAGACTGGTTCCACCGACTGACATGCACTAGTTGCATAAGGTGGCTAGATGGTGTCTGTCTCTCCCACTTTAGTCGTATCGGATTTGATGAAAAGGGTCCTTATGAAGGGTAAATAGCAATTGGCATATCACGTTGTGGTTTTTGCGTTGGTAAGAAACGTTCTTGCTAGAAACCCATACCAGCCACGTAAAACATGCAAAACAACAATTAGAGGACGTCTAACTTGTTTTTGCAGGGTATGCTATGTGATGTGATATGGCCAAAAAGGATGTGATGAATATATATGATGTATGAGATTGATCATGTTCTTGTAATAGGAATCACGACTTGCATGTCGATGAGTATGACAACCGGCAGGAGCCATAGGAGTTGTCTTAATTTATTTATGACCTGCGTGTCAACATAAACGTCATGTAATTACTTTACTTTATTGCTAACGCGTTAGCTGTAGTAGTAGAAGTAATAGTTGACGAGACAACTTCATGAAGACACAATGATAGAGATCATGATGATGGAGATCATGGTGTCATGCCGGTGACGTTGATGATCATGGAGCCCCGAAGATGGAGATCAAAAGGAGCAATATGATATTGGCCATATCATGTCACTATTTGATTGCATGTGATGTTTATCATGTTTTTGCATCTTGTTTACTTAGAACGACGGTAGTAAATAAGATGATCCCTCATAAAATTTCAAGAAAGTGTTCCCCCTAACTGTGCACCGTTGCGACAGTTCGTTGTTTCGAAGCACCACGTGATGATCGGGTGTGATAGATTCTAAAGTTCACATACAACGGGTGTAAGACAGATTTACACACGTGAAACACTTAGGTTGACTTGACGAGCCTAGCATGTGTACAGACATGGCCTTGGAACACAGAAGACCGAAAGGTCGAGCATGAGTCGTATGGTAGATACGATCAGCATGAAGATGTTCACCGATGTTGACTAGTCCGTCTCACGTGATGATCGGACACGACCTAGTTGACTCGGATCATGTAATCACTTAGATGACTAGAGGGATGTCTATCTGAGTGGGAGTTCAGAAGATGAACTTAATTATCCTGAACATAGTCAAAAGGTCTTCGCAAATTATGTCGTAGCTCGCGCTTCAGTTCTACTGTTTAGTTATGTTCCTAGAGAAAATTTAGTTGAAAGTTGATAGTAGCAATTATGCGGACTAGGTCCGTAAACTGAGGATTGTCCTCATTGCTTCATAGAAGGCTTATGTCCTTAATGCACCGCTCAGTGTGCTGAACCTCGAACGTTGTCTGTGGATGTTGCGAACATCTAACATACACATTTTGATAACTACGTGATAGTTCAGTTAAACGGTTTAGAGTTGAGGCACCGAAGACGTTTTGAAACGTCGCGAAACATATGAGATGTTATGAGGGCTGAAATTGGGATTTCAGGCTCGTGCCCACGTCAAGAGGTATAAGACCTCCGATGATTTTCTTAGCCTACAAACTAAGGAGAAAAGCTCAATTGTTGTGCTTGTGCTCAGATTGTCTGAGTACAATAATCGCTTGAATCGAGTGGGAGTTGATCTTCCAGATGAAATAGTGATGGTTCTCCGAAGTCATTACCACCAAGCTGCTAGAGCTTCGTGATGAACTATGATATATCAGGGACATATATGATGATCCTTGAGATATTCGCGATGTTTGACACCGCGAAAGTAGAAATCAAGAAGGAGCATCAATTGTTGATGGTTGGTGAAACCACTAGTTTCAAGAAGGGCAAGGGAACAAAGGGATACTTCATGAAACGGCAATTCAGCTGCTGCTCTAGTGAAGAAACCCAAGGTTGAACCCAAACCCGAGACTGAGTGCTTCTGTAATAAGGGGAACAGCCACTGGAGCAGAATTACCCTAGATACTTGGTAGATGAGAAGGCTGGCAAGGTCGATAGAAGTATATTGGATATACATTGTGTTGATGTGTACTTTACTAGTACTCCTAGTAGCACCAGGGTATTAGATACCGGTTTAGTTGCTAAGTGTTAGTAACTCGAAATAAAAGCTACGGAATAAACAGAGACTAGCTAAAGGTGAGATGACGATATGTGTTGGAAGTATTTCCAAGGTTGATCAAATATCGTACGCTCCCTCTACCATCGAGATTGGTATTAAAACCTAAATAATTGTTATTTGGTGTTTGCGTTGAGCATAGACATGATTGGATTATGTCTATCGCAATACGGTTATTCATTTAAAGAGAATAATGGTTACTCTGTTTATTTGAATAATACCTTCAAATGGTCTTACACCTGAAATGAATGGTTTATTGAATCTCGATCGTAGTGATACACATGTTCATGCCAAAAGATAGTAATGATAGTACCACCTACTTGTGGCACTGCCACATAAGTCATATCGGTATAAAACACATGGAGAAGCTCCATGTTGATGGATCTTTGGGCTCACTCGTTTTTGAAAAGTTTGAGACATGCGAACCATGTCTATTGGTGTATATGCATGAAGAAACTCCATGCAAATGGACCGTTTTGACTCACTTGATTTTGAATCACTTGGGACATGCAAATCATACCACATGGGCAAGATGACTGAAAGCCTCATTTTCAGTAAAATGGAACTAGAAAGCAACCTGTTGGAAGTAATACATTTTGATGTGTGCAGTCCAATGAGTGCTGAGGCATGTAGTGGATATCGTTATGTTCTTACTTCACAGATGGTTTGAGTAGATGTTGAGTACATTTACTTGATGAATCACGAGTCTGAATTATTGAAAGGTTCAAGTAATTTCAGGGTGAAGTTGAAAGATCGTCGTGACAAGAGGATAAAATATCTATGATATGATCATAGAGATGAATATCTGAATTACGAGTTTGGCACAGAATTAAGACATTGTGGAAATTGTTTCACAACTAATACAGCCTGGAACACCGTAGTGTGATGTCCGAACATCATAACTGCACCCTATTGGATATGATGCATACCATGATGTCTCTTATCAAATTACCACGATAGTTTATGGGTTAGGCATTAAAGACAACCACATTCACTTTAAATAGGGCACCACGTAATTCCGATGAGATGACACCGTATGAACTATGGTTTAGGGAAACCTAAGCTGTCATTTCTTAAAAGTTTGGGGCTGCGACGCTTATGTGAAAAAGTTTCAGGCTGATAAGCTCGAACCGAAAGCGGATAAATGCATCTTCATAGGACACCCAAAAACAGTTGGGTATACCTCCTGTCTCAGATCCGAAAGCAATAAGGGATTGTTTCTAGAATCGGGTCCTTTCTCGAGGAAAAGTTTCTCTCGAAAGAATTGAGTGGGAGGATGGTGGAGACTTGATGAGGTTATTGAACCGTCTCTTCAACTAGTGTATGGCAGAGCACAGGGAGTTGTTCCTATGGGACCTACACCAATTGAAGTGGAAGCTTATGATAGTGATCATGAAACTTCAGATCAAGTCACTACCAAACCTCGTGGGATGACAAGGATGCGTACTACTTCAGAGTGGTACGTAATCCTGTCTTGGAAGTCATGTTGCTAGACAACAATGAACCTATGAGCTATGGGGAAGCGATGACGGGCCCGGATTTCGATAAATGGCTCGAGGCCATAAAATCCGAGAGACTATCCATGTATGAAAACAAAGTGTAGACTTTGGAAGAACTACTTGATGGTCGTAAGGCTGTTAGGTACATATGGATTTTAAAAGGAAGACGGACAATGATGGTAAGTATCACCATCAAGAAAGCTCGACTTGTCGTTAAGATGTTTTCCGACAAGCTCAAGGAGTTGACTACGATGAGACCTTCTCACTCGTAGCGATGCTAAGAGTCTGTTGGAATTATATTAGCGATTACTGCATTGTTTATGAAATCTTGCAGATAGGATGTCAAAAACATTGTTTTCTCAACGAGTTTCTTGAGGAAAGGTTGTATGTGATACAACCGGAAGGTTTTGTCAATCCTGAAAGATGCTAATAAGTATGCAAAGCTCCAGCAATCCTTCTAGGGACTGGAGTAAGCATCTCGGAGTTGGAATGTATGCTTTGATAAGATGATCAAAGTTTTGGGTGTATACAAAGTTTATGAGAAACTTGTAATTCCAAAGAAGTGAGTGGGAGCACTATAGAATTTCTGATGAGTATATGTTGTTGACATATTATGGATCAGAAATGATGTAGAATGACTGGAGTAAGCATCTCGGAGTTGGAATGTATGCTTTGATAAGATGATCAAAGTTTTGGGTGTATACAAAGTTTATGAGAAACTTGTAATTCCAAAGAAGTGAGTGGGAGCACTATAGAATTTCTGATGAGTATATGTTGTTGACATATTATGGATCAGAAATGATGTAGAATGACTGGAGTAAGCATCTCGGAGTTGGAATGTATGCTTTGATAAGATGATCAAAGTTTTGGGTGTATACAAAGTTTATGAGAAACTTGTAATTCCAAAGAAGTGAGTGGGAGCACTATAGAATTTCTGATGAGTATATGTTGTTGACATATTATGGATCAGAAATGATGTAGAATTTCTGGAAAGCATATAGGGTTATTTGGAAAGTGTTTTTCAATGGAAAGCCTAGATTAAGCTACTTGAACATTGAGCATCAAGATCTATAAGGATAGATCAAAACGCTTAATGGTACTTTCAAATGAGCACATACCTTGACATGATCTTCAAGGTGTTCAAGATGGATCAGTCAAAGAAGGAGTTCTTGCCTGAGTTGTAAGGTATGAAGTTAAGACTTAAAGCTCGACCACGGCAGAAGAAAGAGGAAGGACGAAGGTCGTCCCCTATGCTTTTATCATAGGCTCTCTACAGTATGCTATGCTATGTACCGCACCTGAAGTGTGCCTTGCCATGAGTTAGTCAAGGGGTACAAGAGTGATCCAAGAATGGATCACATGACAGCGGTCAAAGTTATCCTTAGTAACTAGTGGACTAAGGAATTTTCTCGATTATAGAGGTGGTAAAAGAGTTCGTCGTAAAGGGTTACGCCGATGCAAACTTTGACACTAATCCAGATTATTCTGAGTAGTAAACTGGATTCGTATAGTAGAACAGTTATTTGGAATAGCTCCAAATGTAGCGTAGTAGTTGCATCTACAGATGACATAAGAAATTTGCGAAGTACATACGGATCTGAATGTTGCAGACCCGTTGACTAAAACCTCTCTCACAAGCAAAACATGATCAAACCCAGAACTCATTGAGTCTTAATCACATGATGATGTGAACTAGTTTAGTGACACTAGTAAACTCTTTGGATGTTGGTCGCATGGCGATGTGACCTGTGAGTGTTAATCACATGATGATGTGAACTAGATTATTGACTCTAGTGCAAGTGGGAGACTGTTGGAAATATGCCCTAGAGGCAATAATAAATTAGTTATTATTATATTTCCTTGTTCATGATAATCGTTTATTATCCATGCTAGAATTGTATTGATAGGAAACTCAGATACATGTGTGGATACATAGACAACACCATGTCCCTAGTAAGCCTCTAGTTGACTGGCTCGTTGATCAATAGATGGTTACGGTTTCCTGACCATGGACATTGGATGTCATTGATAACGGGATCACATCATTAGGAGAATGATGTGATGGACAAGACCCAATCCTAAGCATAGCACTAGATCGTGTAGTTCGTATGCTAAAGCTTTTCTAATGTCAAGTATCATTTCCTTAGACCATGAGATTGTGCAA
>NC_053028.1:115772455-115784198 GCF_003073215.2 Triticum urartu
CTCCCGCGGCCGAATCTAAAAGATTTCTAGAAGCAAAATTCAATCCGGCATAAATTTTGTATAATCATCCAAAAATTCAAACCATGGTAGGGCAATTACGTATCATTAATTTCATCTCTCCCAAGCTTGTGCAACATGTTCATGATCAAGTTTTTTTAAAATTCATAATATCGTTTCTAAGAGAGATGATCTTAGCGGGAGGAAAATACTTAGAGATAAAAGCATCTTTGCACTTATTCCATGAATCAATACTATTTTTAGGCAAAGACGAAAACCAAGCTTTAGCATGATCTCTAAGCGAAAAAGGAAATAGCTTCAATTTAACAATATCATTATCCACATCTTTCTTCTTTTGCATATCACAATCAACGAAGCTATTTAGATGGGTAGCGGCATCTTCACTAGGAAGGCCGGAAAACGGATCTTTCATGACAAGATTCAGCAAAGCAGCATTAATTTCACAAGATTCAGCATCGGTAAGAGGAGCAATCGGAGTGCTAATAAAATCATTGTTGTTGGTATTGGTAAAGTCACACAATTTAGTGTTATCTTGAGCCATCGTGACAAGCAAGCAATCCAACACACAAGCAAACAAGAACAGGCAAAAAGAGGCAAATAGAGAAAGAGAGAGGATAGATAGAGAGAGAGGGCAAATTAAAACGGCAAGGTGAAGTGGGGGAGAGGAAAACGAGAGGCAAATGGCAAATAATGTAATGCGGGAGATAAGGGTTTGTGATGGGTACTTGGTATGTTGACTTTTGCGTAGACTCCCCGGCAACGGCGCCAGAAATCCTTTTGCTACCTCTTGAGCACTTGCGTTGGTTTTCCCTTGAAGAGGAAAGGGTGATGCAGCGTAAGTATTTCCCTCAGTTTTTGAGAACCAAGGTATCAATCCAGTAGGAGGCTACGCGAGTCCCTCGCACCTACAAAACAAATAAATCCTCGCAACCAACGCGATAAGGGGTTGTCAATCCCTATAAGGTCACTTACGAGAGTGAGATCTGATAGATATGATAAGATAATATTTTTGGTATTTTTATGATAAAGATGCAAAGTAAAATAAAGTCAATGAATAACTAAGTATTGAAGATTAATATGATAGAAGATAGACCCGGGGGCCATAGGTTTCACTAGTGGCTTCTCTCAAGAGCATAAGTATTCTACGGTGGGTGAACAAATTACTGTTGAGCAATTGACAGAATTGAGCATAGTTATGAGAATATCTAGGTATGATCATGTATATAGGCATCACGTCCGACAAGTAGACCGACTCCTGCCTGCATCTACTACTATTACTCCACACATCGACCGCTATCCAGCATGCATCTAGAGTATTAAGTTCGAATAGAGTAACGCCTTAAGCAAGATGACATGATGTAGAGGGATAAACTCATGCAATATGATATAAACCCCATCTTGTTATCCTCGATGGCAACAATACAATACGTGCCTTGCTGCCCCTACTGTCACTGGGAAAGGACACCGCAAGATTGAACCCAAAGCTAAGCACTTCTCCCATTGCAAGAAAGATCAATCTAGTAGGCCAAACCAAACTGATAATTCAAGAGACTTGCAAAGATAACCAATCATACATAAAAGAATTCAGAGAAGATTCAAATATTGTATCAGATAAACTTGATCATAAACCCACAATTCATCGGTCTCAACAAACACACCGCAAAAGAAGATTACATCGAATAGATCTCCACAAGAGAGGGGGAGAACTTTGTATTGAGATCCAAAAAGAGAGAAGAAGCCATCTAGCTAATAACTATGGACCCGTGGTCTGAGGTAAACTACTCACACTTCATCGAAGAGGCTATGGTGTTGATGTAGAAGCCCTCCGTGATCGATGCCCCCTCCGGCGGAGCTCCGGAATAGGCCCCAAGATGGGATCTCATGGATACAGAAAGTTACGGCGGTGGAATTAGGGTTTTGGCTCCGTATCTGGTAGTTTGGGGTACGTAGGTATATATAGGAGGAAGGAGTACGTCGGTGGAGCAACAGGGGGACCCACGAGGGTGGAGGGCGCGCCTGGGGGGGCGCGCCCCCCACCTCGTGGCCTCCTGTTGATTTCTTGACGTAGGGTCCAAGTCCTCTGATCATGTTCGTTGCGAAAATCACGTTCCCGAAGTTTCATTCCGTTTGACTCTGAGGGAGTCCTGGATTAGGGGGTGTCCGGATGGCCGGACTATACCTTCAGGCCGGACTCCTGGACTATGAAGATACAAGATTGAAGACTTCTCCCGTGTCCGGAAGGGACTTTCCTTGGCGTGGAAGGCAAGCTTGGCGATACGGATATGTAGATCTCCTACCATTGTAACCGACTCTGTGTAACCCTAGCCCTCTCCGGTGTCTATATAAACCGGAGGGTTTTAGTCCGTAGGACGAACAACAATCATACCATAGGCTAGCTTCTAGGGTTTAGCCTCCTCTGATCTCGTGGTAGATCTACTCTTGTACTACCCATATCATCCATATTAATCAAGCAGGACGTAGGGTTTTACCTCCATCGAAGAGGCCCGAACCTGGGTAAAACTTCGTGTCCCTTGCCTCCTGTTACCATCCGGCCTAGACGCACAGTTCGGGACCCCCTACCCGAGATCCGCCGGTTTTGACACCGACATTGGTGCTTTCATTGAGAGTTCCTCTGTGTCGTCGCCGTAGGCGATGGCTCCTACGATCATCAATAGCGATGCAGTCCAGGGTGAGACCTTCCTCCCGGACAGATCTTCGTCTTCGGCGGCTTCGCACTACGGGCCAATTCACTTGGCCATCTGGAGCAGATCGAAAGCTACGCCCTGGCCGTCAGGTCAGATTTGGAAGTTTAAACTACACGGCTGACATCCGCGGGGACTTGATCTTCGACGGATTCGAGCCACTGCCGAGCGCGCCGCACTGTCACGACGAGCATGATCTAGCTCTGCCGCCGAACAGTGCCCTGGAGGCCGCACCCGCATCGGCTTCGACCCTTAATTCGGAGCCAACTGCGCCGATCGAGGATGGGTGGTTGGACGCCGCCTCGGGGGCTGCGATCCCAACGGCGATCGAGCCGAACACCAGCCCCGCACCGCGAGACTCGTGACTCCAAGGAGCCGGACTCCTCTCCGAACTCCGAACCCTCCGCGCCCTGCCGATCGAATCCGATTGGGCGCCGATCATGGAGTTTACTGCCGCGGACATCTTTCAGCACTCGCCTTTCGGCGATATTCTGAAGACACTAAAGTCTCTCTCTTTATCAGGAGAGCCCTGGCCGGACTACGGTCAGCAAGGTTGGGATACGGACGATGAAGAAATTCAAAGCCCACCCACCACCCACTTTGTAGCCACTGTCGACGATTTAACCGACATGCTCGACTTCGACTCCGAAGACATCGACGGTATGGACGCCGATGAAGGAGGAAGAACCAGCGCCTAAGGCCCTGGAAAGCCACCTCGTCATATGACATATACATGGTGGACACCCCAAAAGAAGGAGATGGCGATGGAACAGCGGAGGATGACCCCTCCAAGAAACAGCCTAAGCGCCGGCGTCAGCGGCGCCGCTCAAAATCCCGCCAAAACAAATACGGTGATTCCAGCACGGGAGATAATAATACTCCGGAGAGTGCCGAAGAAAACCCCCTCCAGCAAGATTTAGCACAGGAGGATGGAGAAACCAGCCCTCATGAGAGAGCGGCAGACAGAGAGGTCGAGGACGATAATTATATGCCTCCCTCCAAAGACGAGGCAAGCCTCGACGACGACGAATTCGTCGTGCCAGAGGATCCCGTCGAGCAAGAGCGTTTTCAACGCAGGCTTATGGCCACGGCAAGAAGCCTCAAGAAAAAACAGCAACAGCTTAGAGCTGATCAAGATTTGCTAGTCGACAGATGGACTGAAGTCCTTGCGGCCGAAGAGCATAAACTCGAACGCCCCTCCAAGAGCTACCCAAAGCGCAGGTTGCTACCCCGATAGAGGAGGAAGCACTTAAACCTGACATCACCTGCACTCGATACGGCCGATCGGCCACCTCGTGGCCGCGACAGAGAGGCCTCTCGGCCCTCCACTCAAGCCGCACCCCGTACCAAGGCATGGGAAAATGCGCCGGACCTGCGAGATATGTTGGAGGACAAGGCAAGGCAAACAAGATCGATCTACGGATCGCGTGGGCGCCCCACGACTCGAGACGGTAACCGTCACGCCGAGGACACAAATCCGGTCAGGCAGAAACATAAGTAGACAAAAGCTCATTGAGCATTACGTCGATATAGCCCAGTCAGAAAGCAGTAAAAGCTACCCTATTAAACCGTCTTTTGGGGTTTTCCGTCCCCCCCCCACTATGGCTTATCCCACAGACGGATAATAAATGGATCATATGTCAAGATTATCCGCCCGAGAGGGATATATCCGCAAAATTTATCATATGTGAAGATAAATTTGAACATGCATTAATGGAAATTGGGAACGTTTGCAAAATTGATCTTAAAATTTGCCGGGAACGTTTATCGTCGAATGAAATTTTATCATCGCATATAATAGAGAGTGTGAAATATGACGCGGACTCGGAACCCAATCGAGTTTATGTTACAAACGTCAAACGAAACAAAATGTATCAAATTTGGCTTCGAAAAAAAACCTGAACAATATGAAGCAACCCGCCCATTGGACCCGCTGAAGCTAAAATCAAACGCATAGTTCTCCCCCTTTTTCAGTTTTTAGGAAGACCAAGTTTGAAGGACATAGAAGCATTACTCGTCCCCATGAGAAGGGTTTAGTATCAACGCTTTAAGCGGGGACAGGGTCGGGTCCAGGTTTGGTGTTCCGGGCCGTGCAAGGACTTGGGAGTAGGTGTCGAACGCATGCTGAAAGGAGGTGTGTGTGAGTAGGGCATGTTCTTCAATCCTCGATCACTTCCTGCAATTCAACAGTCTCTGCATGATCTCGACTATACAAAGAAGGAGTATCGATCCTTCGGGCAACTGGCCCCCTTCGAGGAAGGTGTGGAGTATTACCGTAAAGACAACTCTCCTTTTAGGTCAATCCTTCAGGAACACAATCCAGGTCAGCCCTTTCATGTGCCCGAACCGAAGAAGGTTTCAATGGATCAATAATGTCAGAGATAGGCCCTTTATGTCCTGTGTCTTTCAACAGACTCATTTGTATGCCTCCTCAAAATTGTTAAAAGCGTGGATTTGGAAGAAAGTCAATTATCCCACTGTATAAATGATTTCTTAATTGAAATCTTCCAAGTCCACAAACAATATTCACTTATTTGGGCAAACAAAGGCTTCTTGAGTGGCAAGATGCGATGTGCGATAACCCACTCCACCAAAGAGCTTTACAAAATCTTGACGCTTTAAGCAAGTCCAATGTGATGACCTATCCTGTTTCTGATGAAAGAGCCCACAAAGACGCTCGCGGTCAAATTCGAGAACACCCGAGTCGCTTCTTGGGTCGTGGATTTCAAGGGCGCAAGCTTGCTATTAATTGCAGTTGTGTCGTGGGCTTCAGTGAGCGAGCAGGATGTGTGATTTTACGTGCATCTATGTGGAGTGCAGCCAACGGATACTTCACGTGACTGCTTCAACTCCTTCAATGTTCTGAGAAAAACTTTGATGCTCCGCATTCTGAAGACTTAGAGGTTCCTTGGCAGGCTCAGGATAAATGGCTTCAACAGACATATCCACATCAGGCAGAAAGATCCGATGATTGCGAGCAGATGGCTGATATGAGATAGCGGAGTGAAGTTTGAATCAGCCGCATTATCCATGGAGCGTAGAACTTCAAGCCAAAAAGATCAGAGCCTGATGCAGCAAGTTGGGCGAAGATGAAGAAGTCCTGTGCATTGAAGCATTTGCCATGAAGAATATAGAAGACCAAGGTCTTCATTGCACCTTCCAGCTTGGCATGTGGAGAGTGTCCTTTGATGGGCCAGAGAGTTCGCCTTATGATGTGATAAATAGTCCTTGGCAGATACTCAAGGTCTTCAACAAAGAACTCTTTGGGATATGCAGCATCTTGGGGCAATGGCTTCATCATACTGAGCATCTGACTCATGTTAGGTTCAGGCTTCTGAAAGATGCTCTCCACAGCTTCACTGTGAAGTTGACAGCCAGATTCGTAGAGATCGCCAGGAGTGGGTAGACCAGTGAGCTCAATGATGTCAAAGGCTTTGGCTTCGTGATGAACATTTCCTGTCATCCACTCCAGGACCCAAGTCTTCGGATCTCTGTTGTACCCGCGGATGTGAAGTGTGGCATAGAATTGGAGCAGCAACTCTTCATTCCAATGCTCTTGGTCGGTGACGAACGGCAGCAATCCAACCTCTTTGAAGCAATCCAGAGCTTCTTCCAGACAGGGCAGACCAGCTATTGCTTCAATGTCAAGACGCTTGTGTGGGAAGATGCGACCTTGATTGTATAGAATGCAGGAGTAATAGCTTCGCTGCGGATAGCTCCAGAACCGATCAGATGATATTCTTTCCCTTGAGTAGGGGTTCCTGGAGCTATTGAAGAATGTGTTGTCTGCTCTGAAGCCATTGATATTGAAGGATCCAGGTGCTGATGCAGGACCTGGGAACCCACTGGGCAATCTTGGGATTGGCTTCTGTACCTGAAGGCACTGTGCCTCAAATGAATAAAGTGTTATTTCTCGACTGTTATCCCTAGGAAAGACATTATGCGGTGAACCTGAGGGGAGAAGGCAGGGCAGGGCAAGGAAACAGAAAGCAAGTGGGACAGTGGCGGTTCGTGACTTTTTGGTGCTTGTTGCTTGGTTGAGGGGGCTCCAACCATTAGCTTCAAGCCATGACACATTGTTGGTGGGCTTCCATTGCTGTGGGTGGTGGCAGCCTCAGAATTTTCAAACCTCCCACTTGGAACGAGCTGGAGGTCCGGTAAAGTTCAATTTATCTCCGAGAAACGTTCTTTGGTGGGACCAGGGAGTAGGCTTGTGGGAAACTTCTTCTTTCCATCCGGCTGAAATGCCAAGGTCCGAGAAGATGGCTTCCAGCAGAGCCTTCAGCTTCACGGTGAAAAATTTCTTGGAGTTTAGGTATTTACGACCTGTATTGCGGCAAACGCAAAGCGACGACCTGTGTAGGTAAGTTGGCTCGGGACAATTCCTTAAAAAGTCTTATCATTCATTTTGGATTTCGATTGCGATTGCGGGCCATATGAAAGATCCTGGGCAAATTGCAGTCATAGCTCTGACGGGACCAAATGCCTGATGAGGTTCGCTGTTTGCTCCCGAAGCTGAGGAAGGATGCCCCACCATCTTTACAATGGTTTACCATGTGCAAGTGACCAATATCTTTATTCAGCCCCGATTGGTCAGGTGTTATGGTCTGTCAACACTTCCTTATTTTTGAGTCGCGGTGCTGGTGAAAACAGGCTCATGTTTTGTCAAGCTGGCGTTTCAGCGTCAGACAGGAACTATTTGGAAAATGGTTTCACATCCCAAAAAGCCTTCTGTGGGAAGCAGCCCCGTTCTTTTGTCGTTGGTCTTCCGTCTCCTTCTTTAGGAGGGTGTTTTCCGGCAATAAGGAAGAAAGCCTTCCAGAGAATGTTTCCCGCTCGCTGGCTGCGATCCCAAAGAACTATGTTCGGGGTTTCCTCGTTCTTTCTTCAAAGCGTCTGGAGTTTTGTAGACCTGCCGCTTGATCGAGCCCGTCAATGCGAGTTGGAAGCGGAAACAATGGGGAATTGCTTGCTTCCTGCCTTGGTGTATCTCTCCAATGGCTTTTCTTCTTTGCTTTGGGCAACAATCTTGGATCAATGCTGGGAACCCAACCCAGGTTGCGCTTTCCGACCTTTCAATTGGAAGGCCCTTGTATATATTGGTCAAAGTAGAAGTCTTGCTGTGCCCCCTCTTCCCTTGAAGCTATTACCTTGCGCTTAGTTTGGCCTTAGGAACAAGGCACTCTCTTTGGTTTCTGGCTCTCGCGCGTGAAATCTCTGAGTTTCAACCCTCTTGCCCGCTGAAGCTTGCCATAAATGCTTATCTTAGAACTGTAGCCTTAGTTCATAGTCAACTTTTGCTTCAAGTTCCAGAATGCGCCTGAGCAAGAAGAGCTAAAGCTCCTCCGAGATCAATGGCGCCAACTGGAAAGCGAACACTAAGGCCAAGGTAAGTTGCCAAGCAACTAGATTTGAATATTAGAGTGTCAATAACCAAGCTCATCAGGAGTTGTGGAATGAACTATGCCAACGTCAACACTGAAAGCATGCTCGTGTGAGATTTCATGCTATCTTCTTTGCTCATATAGAAATGAGTTGCTAGAGCAGTGCATCTGCATCTTCATCATAAAGTATTCAAATGGCAATCGTTGCAGATGGATATTTGTCAAGCTCTTGGCCGCGTATGTGGCAGAGGCAAAATCTTGAGCCCTTTTCTGTGGTGTGAGATTGGGAATGTGTGACCATCTTCGAATGCACACTGTCTTCAGAGGTAGCCCAACGTTGCCGTGGTGCCTCCAGCCCCGTGAGATTTATTGTGCGAGGCCCCGGCTTGAAAAGCTTTTGGCTACAACTTAAACTATCTCTGCTTGGCGCCTGCAAGAGGGCCGCCTTCATACTGAATTCCGCCGTAAATCTGCAAGTCTATTCCCTTAACCCGCTCTGGTGTCCATCAGATTCTGCGTATCCAGGCTCATTCATTGCTGTCCCTTGACACATGACGTGAGTGATGAGACCTTCCAAGTTGTAGAAGGGCCCAAGAGATTGGGTTCAGCTTCGCGAGTTCCCATCGCAGAGAGGACCAGGGTTGAAATCCCAAAGTCTTCTTGTTCTGCTTCGCTGAGTTCTGGGCAAACTGGAAGTTGCGCTTAAACAGATTGTCGTCACGACACCATAGCAGGGACGATGGGTCAGCATCCGCAGGCTGTGGTCCACGGACCATGCAGGGATAGAAGCCTTGTTCAATGGCTTCATCTCTGGTCCTGGGTTGAAGATTTTTGTAGAGGATGTCTCCCCATGGTCGCTTGATGGCATTCTTTTCAGCATATTCCTTGGTCACAAATCTGTACTTGAACCACTGTTCTGCCCAATAGCGTCGAATCCATTGGATTCGTGTCTTGCGCTGATTGTAATCCTCTTCAGGATCTGTCTTGTACAGCTCTGAGAGGTCATCGGGCAGATCTCTTGATGTTTCTCCTCGACGCTTTCTGCCACCCTTCCTTGCTGATTTCTCTGAAGCCATGAACTTTAAACTGAAAGGCTTCAATACGTTCAAAGGCTTCAAAGGTTTTCGCTTGCTGGACAAACAGGAACTGGCTTCGGGAGAATTTATGTGATGCTGTAAGAATTCTGCAAATGAATGCAGACTATGAGAACCAAAGGATTCTCCCACGGACATGTACCTGTGACAGCATTAAGGTGCGAGGGAAGGGGAAGAGGTCATATGCATTCTCAGAAGATTTTGAAGATAAATCAGTTTAGAAGACATTGACCTCATCGTGCGAAGACATTCACTCATAGATAAGGAGTTGGTTCCAGATTTGTACGAATCCACAGATCAGTACAAGTGAGGAATCTAACTACTTTGTGAAGCATAAGTGAATATACTAGGCATGTTATGAGATGCAGTATGAGAGAGATCTAACTTGTGTGAATAGAAACTGCTTGTGGTAGAAAGTGACAAAGCCATAGGATCAACGGTGCCTAAAAGGAAGGTTTATTTACCACACTAAGATGCTAAGACGGGTGGAGAGCCGTAAGCCAAAGCAAAATTTACCGAAAGCCAAGTTCCACGAATCGTCCCCTGACCCCTCCTAAATACCTTTCTTGGCGACGGAGAACATGACCATTGGCCGTACCCGCCCGGAATTTTAACCATGAATGTGACGCCTGCCATCTTCATGTATGAACAGAACGGCGAAGTCGGAAGAGGTTGGGCGATTATGTACGTCCGTCCGCCGGCCCTACCAAAGATCGTCCCAGAAGGGCGGTTCCGTGCCCACAATGGGAGGGAAAGAGATAATGAACTGTTGTGATGAATACCTGTTAATTTATAAAAGTAGTACAGGTAACGGCCATTCCGTCCTCACCGCTCAATTTACAAACACAAGGTTTATGGCCCCTGGCGATTCACATCTGAGGAACATGGTCATGCAGCATATCGAGGTTGTTCCATGTCCCACGCACGCCTGGATTGTCGGGTGGTCGTTCCCACTTCTCCAGGTTTCAGGTGAAGGAATTAGCATTGAAAACAGATTAATGTTTGTCTCTGTATCTTCTGCGCTGACAAGGACGCAGAGAAGACATTCGACAGTTTCAATAGAATGCATATGATTTGGAGAGATAGAGTTTGAGATAGAAAGCATAGAGAGGTTAGGGTCCGATCACATTCACTTAGTTCAAAAGATTCAACAAGAAGACATAGCTATAAGTGAATGCTGTAGAGGACACTAGTATATATATATAATCAACATAGTGAAGATAATCATGAAGACATGTTGAAATTGAAGCCAAACCAAATGTGAAGACATAGCAAATGTAACGCCATGAGTGAAACACTTCAAACAGAACATTTGGTGGTGGCGTTACCCACCGTATAGGAAGTATTAGACCCAGACACGGCGCACAATTATCGTGGCGCTCCGAAGTCAAATTCCATATTAATGTATTCACACTTAGAATGTATGTCTTCATTGATTGAAGATATACTTTACTTCGTGTGTTGCACATCTAAGTCATCAATATGCATAAGTGTTAGGATGTGTGCCTGATCACAGGACATTTGAGGATTCCAAGGATATTTAGCTCACACCGTAACTTGCAAAATCTCTTCTCATCCAAGGGCTTGGTGAAGATATCTGCCAATTGCTCTCAGTGTTGACGTGTATGATATCAATGTCTTCCTTCACAACATGATCTCTGAGAAAGTGATGACGAATTTCAATGTGCTTTGTCTTCGAGTGCTGAACTGGGTTGTTGGCAATCTTGATGGCGCTTTCGTTGTCGCAGTAGAGTGGCACTTGCTTCAGATGAATGCCATAGTCCTTGTGTTTGCTTCATCCACAGAAGCTGAGCGCAGCAAGATCCAGCAGCAATGTATTCAGATTCAGCAGTGGAGAGAGATACACAGTTCTGCTTCTTTGAAGACCAACATACAAGTGATCGTCCCAGAAAGTGACATGTGCCTGATGTAGACTTGCGATCCACTTTGTCACCAGCATAATCAGCATCCGAGAATCCAACCAGATCAAACTCTGAGCCCTTTGGATACCATAATCCTAGAGTTGGGGTGTGAGCCAAATATCGAAGAATTCGCTTCACAGCTAAGTGATGCGACTCCTTTGGTGCCGCTTGGAATCGAGCACACATGCAAACACTAAGCATAATATCTGGCCTAGATGCACATAGATAAAGCAAAGAACCAATCATGGAGCGGTATACCTTTTGATCGAACTCTTTACCATTGTCGTCGGGACCCAGATGATGTTTGGCTGGCATTGGCGTCGTGAAGCCTTTGCAGTCTTGCATACCGAACTTCTTCAGGCAATCTTTGAGATACTTCTCTTGAGATATGAAGATGTCGTTGCGTTGCTGTCGTATTTGAAGACCGAGGAAGAACTTCAGCTCTCCCATCATGGACATCTGATATTGCTCTTGCATCATATATCCAAACTCTTCACTGTACTTCTGATTGGTGCAGCCGAAGATAATGTCATCCACATATATTTGGCACACAAACAGTTCACCATCATCTTGTCCTGAAGAGAAAGGTTCTTCCAGGTAACTTGGCCTTGCGTGATCTCTCT
>NC_053028.1:115785198-115800102 GCF_003073215.2 Triticum urartu
GCACATGGCAGGTTGTACTTGTGGAGATCCACTTCAACTTATGATGACAATCCACTATGCATGTGAAAGTATATGAAGATAATGACATGCATAATGGAAAATGGACGTCTGCAGTAAGAGATGAGTGCGGAATTTATCGTCGCACATGCGGAATTTATCTTCGCATAACGGAGTGACAAGCAGGTAGCAGACGGCCATCAAGGCTAAGTGTTACAACTCAAAGAAGCAAATGTAGCAAAAACGGGAGTTGTAAGCACGAAGCAAAATGTAGCAAAATATAGAGGCACCCGCCCAAAGTGACCCGCTTGAAGACTATAAACATCATGCTTCTCCCCCTTTTGTCAGTGATGACCAAAAAGGTTTGAAGACATAGAGTTTTCTACGCGTTCCCAGGCGCAGCAGGGTCGGTGGAGTTGTTTGGTGGCGGTGCAGATGAGCTTGGTGCAGATTCGACGTGTGTTGAAGCAAGTGGAGATGATGTCGCGTCGTCGTCTTCTTCAATAATCCGGGCAGACACGGTGGCAGCAGAAGAAGAGAATTCTGACTCTTCAAGTGATGGTGTGCTTCGCATCACCGCTCTTCTTGGAGGCATGGAGTCAAATTGGAATCTCTCTCTGAAGCCATCCTCTTGCAGTTCAGCTTCATTGCTCATCATGGTGAGGCCTTTCCAAGTGCGGCGACAGGTCTCGTGTGCGACAAACGCATTCTTGGTTGCCAGATTTCTGATGCGATTGACGTCTTGCATGATGCTTCTCATCTGCCGTTTGAGCCAGTCGTGATGCCTATCTTGCTTTTGGTGAAGAGCCACAAGAAGCTCTCGGTCATTGAGTGCTCGAGTGCGCTTCTTGGGTCTCTTGGCAGCTGTGCTGTCAGTGGCTTCAGTTGATGCAGGGGCACGTGTGGTGCCAGCCATTGGATACACTCGGGAGAGAGCTTCAACACCTTCAATATTTTGAGTGAAGCTCTGGTGTTCTGCATTTTGAAGACTTAATGGTTGCTTGCCAGGCTCTGGATATATTGCTTCAGCAGATGTGTCCACATCTGGCAAAAATATCCTATGGTTGCGGGCTGAGGGTTGATAGGAGATTGCAGAGTGAAGCTTGATCAGCCTCATAACCCAAGGAGCATAGAACTTCAATCCAAACAGTTCTGAGGCAGACGCTGCAAAGTGATGGATGAAGAGATCCTGTGCATTGAAGCATTTGCCATGTAGAATGCAGAAGATGAGAGTCTTCATTGCACCATCAATTGTCGCATATCGAGAGTGTCCCTTTACAGGCCATAGAGTCCGCCTTATGATATGATATATTGTTCTGGGCAAGTACTCTAAGTCTTCAACGAAGAACCTAGTTGGATAGGGTGCATTAGGAGGCAGTGGCTTCATCATTGAGAGCATCTGACTCATATCTGGCTCAGGACGCTGAAATATGCTCTCAATTGCTTCAGCATGGAGTTGGCACCCTTCTTCAAAGAATTCGCCAGGAGTGGGAAGGCCGGTAAGCTCAATTAGGTCGAAAGCATTGGCTTCATGATGGATATTGCCTGTCATCCACTCCAGAATCCATGTCTTCGGATCTCTGTTATAGCCTTTGATATGCAAAGTGGCATAGAACTGGAGCAGAAGCTCTTCGTTCCAGTGCTCTTCATCAGTGATAAATGGCAGCAAACCCACTTGCTTGAAGCAATCCAGTGCTTCTTCCAGACCAGGCAGACCAGAAACAGCTTCAACCTCAAGGCGCTTGTGAGGAAAGATGCGGCCTTGGTTGTATAGGATGCATGAATAATAGCTGCGCTGTTGATGGCTCCAGAACCTATCTGATACAATCCGTTCCCTTGAATAAGGGTTCTTGGAGCGGTCGAAAAATGTGTTATCTGCCCTGAAGCCGTTGATGTTGAAGGAACCAGGAGCTGATGCAGGACCTGGGAACCTTGGCAGTCGTGGGATCGGCTTCTGGACCTGGGGTCTGTACGCAATATGATAGTTGAATTGTGGTCCTGCAGCAGACTCAGGCACAGAATGTTCAGGAGCAGTAGCTTCATTGTCTTCTGAAGCTATTGTTGGGTTGGGCTCCACATTTGCTTCGGCGTTGTTTGTGGCAGCCTCAACATTTGCAGACTCAGGCACGTTCTCCTGGAGAACTGCTTCTTGTTGGTGTGGGGGAGTTGGAGCTTGTGGTGTCTCTGCATGCTCTTCGGCTGATGCAGCCGGAATATCGTCAGCAGCCTGAGCCCTTGGCCCTTTGCGAAGCCTACGGAATTTGGGCGACGCTTGTGGAGTTGCAGTGGGCTGTGGCTCATCTTCCTCCTGTGGGCGATTTGCCCATGATGCTTCTTGTGTGATTGGCATCAAGGGACGACCAATACTGATCAGTTCGCTTGTCTCAAGCTGAGGAAGGGCTGCATCACCTTGCACATTGTCTTGGAGACCAATGTCTTCAGCAGCGTAGGGTTCGTCTGCTGGAATGTCTTCAGTGTTAGGTTCATGCACAGTCAACTGACGATCTTCGTCAGGATAGCGGACGGAGAGGGGTTCAACTGTCAAGGGCTCTGTGGGAGCAGCCCGAGATTTCTTGGTCTTGCGCTTCTTGATGATGGGTTCAGAAGGAGAGGCTTCAGAATGTTTTCTCTTCTTAGCTTCAGCCTCTGCAGTCTGTGTCTTCTTGTGCTGTGAGGCGGTTGATGGACTCTTTGGCTTCGAGCCAGTCGTTGCAGCGGGGAAGACAATCGGAGCAGTTTCTGACCTTGGCGCTTCAGGTTCAGGCACAGCAGCCTTCTTTTTCTTCTTCGCGGCCATCCTGGGGTCAATGCCGGGACGCCCAAGTGCCTTGCGTTTCTCTGCCTCATTGTAGGCCTGCACGCAGCGATCAGCCAAAGTCTTCATGCGTTCTCGCGAGCCTTGAGCTTCGACACGCGTCTTCAGGAAGTTCTCTTTCAGCTCGTGCAACATGATCTTGAAGTTTCTCACTTCTTGCACACTGAGCTTGGCCACGTGCTTCTTGAACTGAGCCTTTTCATGATCAATTTTCTGCTTCAGTTCTACAATTCGCTGGGCTATTGCAAGTTCTGAAGCAATTGCACCTTGAAAGGCAACGCTGAGGCCTATGGGTAGCTGCAGATCATTGAAGCTTATGTCTGGTGTGTCAAACCATTCATCGATGAAGTTGTGGATGATGGCGACATCAAACAGAGGCAGATTGTTGAAGATTTCAGCCTCCTCCTTGCTCTTGATGAGCTGCTCAAGAGCATCATCTCCAAGATCTTCATCGCTTGAGAGATCAATGGCTTCGCAGCGCAGAATGTCAGCAGCTGTGAGCTCTTTGCCTGTGTGTGGCTGAGGCTTCTTGGCTTCTTGGGGCTTGGACACTCATGATAAGCCTTCTGACTGCACACTGGCTTCAGGAGGTGCAGTTGCTAAAGGCTTCACTCTTGCGATCTTGGGAGAAGCGGCTGGCTTTGAAGCTTTTGGCTTCTTCTGCTTCGGCTTCGGCGCAGCAGGGGCGTCATCTGACTCAGTATCTGCTGGAGGGTCATTCACAGCAGTCCCTTGGACTAGGATGCGAGTGATGAGGCCTGCAAGATTTGGCATACGGCCCAATGATATTGGGATCGGCGTTGCGTGTGCCATCTGCCCTTGGTGAGGAGGGACCAGGGTTGAAGTCAAGCCCAAATTTCTTCTTGTTTATCTTCGCTGACTGTTGTGCAAACTGAAAGTTGCGCTTGAAGATATTATCATCGCGGCACCAGAGAAGTGATGACGGATGTGCCTCAGCTGGCTGTGGTCCTCTCACCATGCATGGATAGAAGCCTTGAGCAATGGCTTCGACTCTGGACCTGGGTACGAGATTTTTTTATAGTACGTCTCCCCACGGTCTCTTGATGGCGCACTTCTCCGCATATTCCTGAGTGACGAAGCGGTAGTGGAACCATTGCTCTGCCCAATATCTTCGAATCCATTGGATTCGTGTCTTGCGCTGACCATAGCTTTCTTCAGGATCAGTTTTGTACATCTCTGCCAATTCATCAGGCAGATCTTTGGACGTTTCACCACGTCGCTGTCTGCCTCCCTTCCTTGCTGCTGTTTCTGAAGCCATGAATAACTTGGAAGGCTTCAAGATGTTCAAAGGCTTCCTTTTGCAAGAACTGGCTTCAGGAGAGTTGATGTGATGCTGCAAGTACTCTGCAAATGAATGCAGACTATGAGAACCAAAGGATTCTCCCACGGACATGTACCTGTGACAGCATTAAGGTGCGAGGGAAGGGGAAGAGGTCATATGCATTCTCAGAAGATTTTGAAGATAAATCGGTTTAGAAGACATAGACCTCATTGTGCGAAGACATTCACTCACAGATAAGAAGTTGGTTCCAGATTTGTACGAACCCACAGATCAGTACAAGCGAGGAATCTAACGACCTTATGAAGCACAAGTGAATATACTAGGCATGTCATGAGATGTAGCGAGATAACTAACTGATGTGAAGAGAAACTCCTTATGGCAGAAAGTGACTGAGCTATGGGATCAAAAGAGGCTGTAAAAAGAGATTTTATTTACCACACTTGGAACTGCTAGACGAAGTGAGAGTTGAGGCCGAGCAGTTCGATCCTCCGTGCCCTAACTTGGCGACGGAAGACACCTACGGCGACGGCGGAGAGAGCGATGTCCGCTGTCAGCGTGAAAACGACGTCGGAGAGGTTGCGGCAGTGAAGCGCTTCGTCGCCGGCGTCGTCGAGTGCTAGCGGTGGCGCTAGGGTTCGTGCGAGGGTGGAAGAAGGAGATAATGACCGCAGTGAATCGTGTATTTATAGGGATAGAGGCGGCACTGCGCTATTACGCAGGTACCCCTGGCGGTTCGCATTTGAGGCATGCGTGGCCAGTTAGAGGAAGATTGGGATTTGTTCCACGTCCCACGCACGCCTAAATTGTCGGGCGGTCGTTCCTGCTTCTTCGGATCTTATGTGGAGGAATGAGCATTAAAGACGGACTTTTATGGTTGTCACTATGTCTTCAGCTGACAAGGACACAGCGAAGACATTTGACAGTTTCAACAGAATGCATATGACATGGAGAGATAGAGTTTGAGATAGAAAGCATAGAGAGGTTAGGGTCCGATCACATTCACTTAGTTCAAAAGATTCAACCAAGAAGACATAGCTATAAGTGAATGCTGTAGAGGACAGAACATCAGTACATATATATCCATATAATCAACGCAGTGAAGATAATCATGAAGACATACTGAGAATGAAGCCAAACCAATTGTGAAGACATTAAGAGGTAACGCCATGAGAGAAACACTTCAAAATGGAACGTTTGGTGGTGGCGTTACCCACCGTATAGGAAGTATTAGACCCAGACACGGCGCACAATTATCGTGGCGCTCCGAAGTCAAATTCCACATTAATGTATTCACACTTAGAATGTATGTCTTCATTGTTTGAAGATATACGCTACTTCGTGTGTTGCACATCTAAGTCATCAATATGCTTAAGTGTTAGGATGTGTGCCTGATCACAGGACATTTGAGGATTCCAAGATATTTAGCTCACACCGTAACTTGCAAAATCTCTTCTCATCCAAGGGCTTGGTGAAGATATCTGCCAATTGCTCTTCAGTGTTGACGTGTATGATATCAATGTCTTCCTTCACAACATGATCTCTGAGAAAGTGATGACGAATTTCAATGTGCTTTGTCTTCGAGTGCTGAACTGGGTTGTTGGCAATCTTGATGGCGCTTTCGTTGTCGTAGTAAAGTGGCACTTGCTTCAGATGAATGCCATTATCTTTGAGTGTTTGCTTCATCCACAGAAGCTGAGCGCAGCAAGATCCAGCAGCAATGTATTCAGATTCAGCAGTGGAGAGTGATACACAGTTCTGCTTCTTTGAAGACCAACATACAAGTGATCGTCCCAGAAAGTGACATGTGCCTGATGTAGACTTGCGATCAACTTTGTCACCAGCATAATCAGCATCCGAAAATCCAACCAAATCAAACTCTGAGCCCTTTGGATACCATAATCCTAGAGTTGGGGTGTGAGCCAAATATCGAAGAATTCGCTTCACAGCTAAGTGATGCGACTCCTTTGGTGTCGCTTGAAATCGAGCACACATGCAAACACTAAGCATGATATCTGGCCTAGATGCACATAAATAAAGCAAAGACCCAATCATGGAGCGGTATACCTTTTGATCGAACTCTTTACCATTGTCGTCAGGACCTAGATGATGTTTGGCTGGCATTGGTGTTGTGAAGCCTTTGCAGTCTTGCATACCGAAACTTCTTCAGGCAATCTTTGAGATACTTCTCTTGAGATATGAAGATGCCGCTTGTTGTCGTATTTGAAGACCAAGGAAGAACTTCAGCTCCCCCATCATGGACATCTGATATTGCTCTTGCATCTATATCCAAACTCTTCACTGTACTTCTGATTGGTGCAGCCGAAGATAATGTCATCCACATTATTGCACAACAAACACACCATCACATGCTCATAAGTGAAAAAAAATGAAAGTGGATCCAGCCGGAAACAGTATGAAGCTTTGCTTTCAAAGAAAGAAACTACATTGAGTGAATCTACCAGCCCTACGCTTGTATTTGAGTCCTTACCAAGTGCCTTGTTGCAGCTTGTATACACATAATCAGGATGTTTTGAGAATTTCAAGCCCAGCTGCCTTGCATTTTCTTTTAACATACACTTTCTTCCTTCAATTCTACGTCCATTCGAAACATCACTTTCCACATCCATCCTATATAGAAGTATGTTATGAATGATTTGCATAGCCAGCAGTATGCGTATGGCTTCAAGCCTAGCCACAGGAGCAAATTTCATCGAAGTCAATGCCCTCCACTTGAGTATATCCTTGAGCAACGAGACGAGCTTTGTTTCTGACAACTTGACCATGCTCATCTTGCTTGTTGCGGTATATCCATTTGGTGCCTATTATGTTGTGCTTCCGTGGATCAGGACGCTTAACCAGTTCCCATACATTATTCAGCTCAAACTGTTGAAGCTCTTCTTGCATAGCTTGAATCCATTCAGGTTCCATGAAGGCTTCTTCAACTTTCTTGGGTTCTGATATTGAGACGAATGCGAAATGCCCACAGAAGATTTTGCTAGCTGAGTTGCCCTTGAACGACTGAGTGGACCAGGTGCATTGAATGCTGTCAACGTATTTTTGCAATTACTGTAATTAATATGCAACCAGCCGAGAGCTGCCAAATTCACGGCGAAAAGACTTGCTCTTGCTGATCATGGGGTAATATTGAAGATATAGAATCTTCAGAGCAGCATTGTCTTACAGTGGATTCAGGCTACGCATGATAGAGTCTTCCTCCAGGACATGAAGCTATCCAGAAAACCAATGCTCATCCATTACCACCATAAAGCATTTTTTGATAGACGTCTTCACATCAAGACTTGCGAACTACATCTAAACAACAGTTTGGCAATTGCCCCTCTTTTCGATCCACATTAGTTATCATTGAAATCCGCACACCCACTGTTTCAACCACTTTGATAATGGAAGAAGATTGAAGACTCTGTAGGAGTGCGAATCCTTTCCATATCCAAGCATAAAACCCTCATGTGCTTTTGGTGCAAACTTTGAGTGTGGTGTGGGTCCTTGATCCAGCACCTTGCGCCAAATACTCTGAAGTAACTGACATTTGGCTTCTTGCCAGTAAGGAGCTCATAAGATGTCTTGTTCAGAAGCTTGTGAAGATAAACACGATTGATTGTATGGCATGCAGTATCAATGGCTTCAGGCCAGAATTTTCTTGGAGTCTTGTATTCATCTAGCATCGTTCTGGCCATCTCAATGAGTGTTCTGTTCTTGCGTTCGACGACGCCATTCTGCTGTGGTGTGTACGGGGCTGAGAATTCATGTGTGATGCCCAAGGTATCAAGATATGTATCAAGGCCAGTGTTCTTGAATTCAGTGCCATTGTCACTTCTGATATGCTTTATCTTGGCGCCATAGTTGTTCATTGCTCGATTGGCGAAGCGTCTGAAGACATCCTGCACTTCAGTCTTGTAAAGGATTATGTGCACCCAAGTATATCTAGAATAATCATCAACAATGACAAAGCCATAAGGAAAGTAGTAGTAAGAGTTGAGTAATGAGTGGGACCGAAAACCAGATCCATGTGAAGCAGTTCGAAGGGTGATTAGTAGTAGAATATAATTTTCGAAAAGGATATTTTGCCCTGTCATCTTCCTGCCTCACAGACATCCGCATAAATGCATCTTCCTACATTAGACCGGACTTCCCAGATCACTCATGACAATGCTTCTTTTTCAGAAGTACATTCGTTTTAGATTACTCCATCCGATGCCACCCTCTCCAGACTTAATTATCCCCACTGACAAGAAAAGAATGAACGCAATGGAATCTAACCATTACAAACTCACCTCAATGTAGTCTCGAAACAGCAGTCCAGAGGCTGACGAGAAAGGTCACTCTGCTGATGTCAAGAGTTCGTTGCAACTGCGAACTTATGCCAAGATATTCATGTTCCAATCCTGACCAAACAACAATTGCCTGAGTCGTGAAGTGCATCCTTTGAAACATTCCACGCTGGACGGCGCACTCATCGCAAATATAAAATGGTAAGTTAATACAAGAACCATCATGAGACACAAAGAAAAACAGATCTTCTGCAATCCTTCAACCGTCAAAGCACATATGACCCAATCAGAGAAATCGTCTCCAGCACAACCTCAGTTAATACGAGCTCACTCACTAAATCAACAAGAGCTTCAAAACCACACTCAGCTTACCCGATATCACCAACAACATAACGTCAAGACCTGCTAAGAGATTCACACTTGATAGTCGGGTTTACATTCTGCCATCACGATGAATTTTCAAGAGACGTAATCCAGACTTTTCAAACACTAATCCGATCTTACTGAACCAACTTAGAAAGCTCACGACACACCGCACTTTCATCTTCTGAACAGAACAAGAGCATAATCTACCGGTCAAAACAGCCGCAACTCGCCTTTCGAAGCCAATAAAATCTCCTCATCTGAAAGAATCATCGTTTCAGCATTAATCCTGAGAAATGAATACAACTTCAAATCAGCTGAGACTAATTCCAACCAAAAACCTTCACCAAAGGAATTGCTCAAAATCTACTACCATCAGATCCTCAAAGGATCAGACTGAATAACTTTCCGTCCCAAACATATGCACACTTTCTTCATATGATACAAAGAAAAGCAACAACATTAATCTGATCACAAGACAAAAAACTGGCACCTCATCTCTGAAGCCAGATGTCCACCAGTTGGACAATGAGGCAACACGAAGAAGAAGAAAGAAGCACAGGAATAATATCTGCACACAAGAAGAACATGTGTCCTTTGGTTTAAATACCTAGCCGCTCCAACCAGACGTACAGTTGTCACAGCAACTGGAACTGGTCCAACAAATCATTGTCTTCAACGTGTCACTGGTTTCATCTTCACTTCCTTTCTCTTACAGTTATTCATTGTGAAGCCATTGCATGCTTGCTTTATCTTTTGTCTTCACAACATGAATGTATGATCTGTTTGGCTTCATAACTTCTTCCTACCTGATCCTTATTACACTGAAGCTGTTTGTCATTACGCTTTCACTCTATTGAATACATGACCATGGCTGGCCTAGTGTAATCTAACTTCCGCTGCATAGTAATAGGCATAATCTTCACTGTTTGTCTTCATAACTCTCACGTTTTGAAGACTTTCATAAAAATCGCCTATTCACCCCCCCTCTAGTCGATATAACGCACTTTCAATTGGTATCAGAGCTAGGTGCTCCCTTGTTCTATGTGATTCGGTTTAACCACCTGGAGTTTTAGCTATGTCGACTGCAGGGATAATCAAAGTCTCCGCTGCTTGTCCCGTCTTCGATGGAACTGAATATCCCTACTGGAAGAATAAGATGCGCATGCATCTTGAAGCCATTGACGTCGACCTATGGTATGTCGTCGAAAACGGCGTTCCCAAGGCTGGAGAAGGTGTCACTGCTGCTGATGTCAAGAAGTTCGTTCAACTGGACTCTACTGCCAAGAATATCATCTGTGGTCATCTGACCAAAGGACAGTATGGCCGTGTGAGTGCCTTGAAGACATCCAAACTGGTCTGGGACTGGCTCTCCAAAGTTAATGAAGGCATATCAACCCAGAGAGATCAAAGAATCAGTGTCCTTCGCAATCTCTTCAACCGCTTCAAACGAAATGACAATGAGAATGTCCAGCACACCTTTGATCGGCTCACTGACATCACAAATGAGCTTCAAGCCCTCGGCGCTACTGAGATCACCAAACATGAAATCGTCAAGACGCTGCTGAGATCACTTGATAGTTCGTTTGACATTCTGGCCCTGATGATTCAAGAACGTCCTGATTTCAAGACACTCGATCCGTCTGACATACTTGAGAGGCTCAACACACATGAGTTTCAGCTTTCTGAGAAAAGAGATATCTACGGTCCAAACTATGGGCGAACTCGTGACTTGAAGGCAAAAGTTGTCTCCTCATCTGAAGAAGAATCTGACTGCAGTTCTGATGATCCTGAAGACATTGGAAGAGAACTTGCAATGCTAATGAAGAAGTTTCAAAAATTCACCAAGAAGAAAGGCTTCAGAAAATCTTCACGATCAAGCTCAAGGAATGATGAAGCTTCTGCTCATGACTACAAGAAGAAAACATGTCACAAGTGCAAGAAAACTGGGCACTTCATCTCTGAGTGTCCACAGTGGGACAATGAGAATAGAAGGAAGAAGAAGAGCAAGGAATATGATTCTGACGACAAGAAAAAGAAGAAACACTCAAAGTCTTCTTCCAAGTCTTCATCAAAGTCTTCATCACACAAGAAGAGCTCATCTGGCAAGGCACGTGCGTTTGTTGGGAAGGAGATGGATTCAGAAGAGGAGTCCGCATCTGAGGAGGCAGAGGTGGAGTCTGAGGAGGAGTCTGATTCTGGCATTGCGAGTCTGGCTACAGCATACGTCGCCAAGTCCATCTTCAACACTGAAAACAATAACTACATCACCGACACCGACGCAAATGACAAGAACGACTCCACTCCTACCTACTGCTTCATGGCACGCGGTGCCAAGGTAAACACACGCACCACTCGCTATGAAACATCCAGTGACGATGACTCTGAATGTGATTCAAAACCTAGCTACAAAACACTTGCTAAAATTGCAACTGAACAACAGAAAGCTATGGAACACATTCAAAAACTGTTAGACAGAAGCGATGATCTATTGGGTGCTGAAATGACTCGATCTGAATCCTTAATTGAAGACATAAAAAACCTTCACGTTAAGTATCAGGAACTTGAAGATCGTCATGATACTCTCTCAACAACTCATGAAAAGCTTTCCTATGACTATCTTCAAAGGAAGCAAGAACTTGAGAAATTGAGGGTGGCTCATGAAGATCTTCAAAAGGAAAACGAGTCACTTCGCGTCGAACAGATCAGTCCCGCTCAAGAAGGATTTGAACCACCATGTCTTAAATGCATTGAGCGTAATAATGCTAATTCTGTTGCTGAATGTTCCACTGCTACTACTGTTCCAATATCTTCAACTGTTGATGTGGCAACTAACCCCTCTGCTGAGGATACCACTGCTATTGCTGATGAGAATGCTAGGTTGAAGACATTGCTTGAAACAGGGATGTACAAAATTCTGAAAGGGCATCAAACATTATGTGATGTCCTTAAGAAGCAGATTCTGAACCGAAACCCTAGGAAAGAGGGTGTTGGGTTCATGAGGAAAATCAATGCAGATGGCTCTTACTGGAAACCTGAGCAGTACCCCAAAACTACATGGGTTGCTGCAAAGGAACTTTCAGCAGATCCATCCAATTTATCTGGCTTCACTTGTGCTAACCCAATTATCATTGATGAATCCTTCGATGCAAACTATAAACTGTTTAAGAATCAGAATGGTGAAGTGTTTGCCAGGTACATTGGTACTAACTGCAGGAATGGACCGCCTATGAAGAAGATCTGGGTTCCGAAAACATGTCTGGAAAATCTTCCTGTGAATGTCTTCATGACACCTCACTTGAAGAAGACAAACCTCGGTCCAAAGGCTTCATACAGACAGAGGACTCACCTGAGTCACACTAACGCAAATGTTTTGCAGGGAAACCACACTCAGGCATATGAATATGAGAGCGGTTCATCGAACCGTCATGTTCATATGACCAAAAATTATTCTGCTTATGCCTATGAGTATTATTGTTCCCCTGCTAGACTGTTTGCTAAGGCTTCAAAGCCAAAATTCTCAGATGCTGCACTTAGACTCATAGCTTCTAAGCCACCCTTGAAGATGTGGGTGGTTAAGAAAGCTTAACTCTCTTTTGCAGGGAAAGGTCTCCAGCACAAAAACAAAATCTTCTGATGCTATTGCTGGGGACCATAAAAATCTTGTGGGGCGCAAGATAAACTGCCCAAATGGCATCATTATGTACTTCGTTCCTGAATCGCATGCTACTCTCCCCATTAGTCCTAATCTGGATCTAAGTTTTCATAACCCACTGGTTCGTCAAATGTTTATGCTTCACAACACTCTTCGTGAAGCCTATCCCCCTAACTGCACTGTAGGGTACGACACCAGCGACTTCAAAGTCTTCAGAATGGATTATTGACAGTGGGTGTACAAATCACATGACTGGCAGAAGAAGCCTTCTTATGGACTCAACTTTACGTCCATCCGACAAGAGCCACATTACATTCGCTGACACTGGTAAAAGTAAGGTATTAGGTCTAGGTAGAGTTGCAATCTCAAAGGATCAACACATGGATAAAGTCATGCTTGTTGAATCCCTTGGCTTCAACTTAATGTCTGTCTCAATGCTTTGCGATTTGAATATGATTGTAATGTTTGGCAAATATCGCTGCCTGGTGCTAATGGAATCTGACAAATCTCTAGTGTTTGAAGGGTATAGGAAAGGTGATTTGTATGTGGTAGATTTCTCAGCAGGACCACAACTTGCAGTATGTCTTCTTGCAAAAGCTTCAGAATGCTGGCTTTGGCATCGAAGGCTTGGGCATGCTGGCATGAGGAACCTCCACACCCTTGCGAAGAAAAAGCACGTCATAGGCATCGAGGGCGTCAAGTTCAAGAAAGATCACTTATGCGGTGCCTGTGAAGCAGGGAAGATGACAAGGGCAAAACATCCTTCGAAGACAATCATGACCACTACTCAACCCTTCGAACTGCTCCACATGGATCTTTTCGGTCCCACTCACTACTCAACTTTTACTACTTCTGCATGCCTCTATGGCTTCGTAATTGTTGATGATTATTCTAGATATACTTGGGTGCACATAATCCTTTACAAGACTGAAGTGCAGGATGTCTTCAGACGCTTCGCAAATCGAGCTATGAACAATTTTGGCGCCAAGATAAAGCACATCAGAAGTGACAATGGCACTGAATTCAAGAACACTGGTCTTGATACATATCTGGATACCTTGGGCATCACACATGAATTCTCAGCTCCATACACGCCACAGCAGAATGGCGTCATCGAACGCAAGAACAGAACACTCATTGAGATGGCCAGAACAATGCTAGATGAATACAAGACTCCAAGAAAATTCTGGACTGAAGTCATTGATACTGCATGCCATACAATCAATCGTGTTTATCTTCACAAGCTTCTGAACAAGACATCTTATGAACTCCTAACTGGCAAGAAGCCAAATGTCAGTTACTTCAGAGTATTTGGCGCAAAATGCTGGATCAAGGACCCACACCACACCTCAAAGTTTGCACCAAAAGCACATGAAGGCTTCATGCTTGGATATGGAAAGATTCGCACTCCTACAGAGTCTTCAATCTCTTCCACTACAAAGTAGTTGAAACAGTGGATGTGCGATTTGATGAAACCAATGGATCACAAAGAGAGCAATTGCCAAATGTGCTAGATGAAGTTCCAGCAAATGAATCAATCAAGCTTATGGGAACTGGAGAAATTGTACCTTCTGAAGCTCATCCTGAAGAAGAACTTATCATCTCAGCACCTGATCCACATGAAGACAATGCTCAGCCTGAAGATATACCTTCAAATGACCACATAGATCAGCAAGAGCAAAGTCTTCGCCCCACACACCCTCGTGTTGCAAATGAAGTACAAATTGACAAAATACTTGACAGCATCAATGCACCTGGTCCACTCACTCGTTCAAGGGCAACTCAGCTAACAAACTTCTGTGGGCATTTCGCATTCGTCTCAATATCAGAACCCAAGAAAGTTGAAGAAGCCTTCATGGAACCTGAATGGATTCAAGCTATGCAAGAAGAGCTTCAACAGTTTGAGCTGAATAATGTATGGGAACTGGTTAAGCGTCCTGATCCACGGAAGCACAACATAATAGGCACCAAATGGATATACCGCAACAAGCAAGATGAGCATGGTCAAGTTGTCAGAAACAAAGCTCGTCTCGTTGCTCAAGGATATACTCAAGTGGAGGGCATTGACTTCGATGAAACATTTGCTCCTGTGGCTAGGCTTGAAGCCATACGCATACTGCTGGCCTATGCAAATCATCATAACATACTTCTCTATCAGATGGATGTGAAAAGTGCCTTTCTCGATGGCAAGATTGAAGAAGAAGTGTATGTTGCACAACCACCTGGCTTTGAAAATCCAAAACATCCTGATATGGTATACAAGCTCAACAAGGCACTGTATGGCCTCAAACAAGCCCCTAGGGCCTGGTATGATACACTCAAGTACTTTCTGAAAAGCAAAGGCTTCATACCTGGTTCCCTGGATCCCACTCTTTTCACGAAGACATATGATGGTGAACTGTTTGTGTGCCAAATATATGTGGATGACATTATCTTCGGCTGCACCAATCAGAAGTATAGTGAAGAGTTTGGATATATGATG